>NW_009716295.1:74772-119584 GCF_000703405.1 Apaloderma vittatum
ATCCTCACCAACCCCGGGCTCCCCGCACAAGGCTGAGATGAGCTGTGGGGAGCCCTGCTGTGCAGAGCGTGATGCAGGGAGGGAGCTTGTGTCTGGCTCTGCCCAAGCAAAGAGGCAGCACCAGACAGTGCAAGGTGGTTGCTGGAAAAATAGCAAGTGTAGGGCTGAGCAAGGCTGGAAAGGTGGATTTGCGGTTGTGCAGAGGGCACTGGCAGGAAAGGGGTGAAGCTACCAAAGCTGAGGGGCGTGGATGTTAGCACCAATATCAGGCAGAAGCCGTGAATGGGAAGGAGGCCAGAGTAGAGGTGTTCAATAGAAATCATGGCGCCAGGGATGCAGGACAGCGTAGTGCCTGGATTTGGGCAGGGCAGCACAAACCTGGCCTGGGAATTTTATCCTAGGCCAGTGCTCCCAGGGAAATTGAGGCAAAGCAGCAAGGGGCCTGGGACAGGAGATGTTTCTGTCTGATATGATAATGAGGACTAGGGTAAAGAGGGAAAAGCTGTGCCAGGTGTGAATCACTAAACTCCGGACATAGGCTGAGCATGAGAAGCTAGAGGGAGCTGCCAAGCAAAGGTGACAGAGGTAGGTGAGAGGAGAGGAAGGAAACTGCCTTGCTTCTCCACCAACGGGCATGTCTGCCCCGCACTGTGCTGTGTCCAGAGCTACCTTGTGCACCTGCAGCGGGGCATCTGTGACAGCACAGTCCCTGCTGGACATGACAGACCTCCTTTCCCCGCGGCACTATTAACTCAGGCCATGCAGGAGATGAGTGGGACTGTCCTGCTGTGTGTCAGCATCATCAGAGCAAGCTCAGGTACCTCTAATGGGCAGTGTTGGTGCACTGAAGCCAGATCCTGAATTTCCTGTATACGTTATCACACTTGCAAACTGATGGTCAAACTCAGCCCTGGGCAGCAGATTCTCTAGGAAACAGAGCAAAATTTGCCTTTGCAGCAGATACTCTCATATTTTCTTTTTTTATTATTTTTTTTTACCTTATTGTGTCCTTTTCCTGGCATATGGCTTCAAGCCTGATGAACTCTGCAGAGCTACCACAGGTTGAGGAAGGAGAGTGGGGTGGGGATAATTAACACGGATAGTGGGTGAGAAGACTGCCCCCTTAGTGGTGAGAAGAGATCCCCCCAGAAAGCTGATACTCTTTTTAAAGTCCAGCCTGGAGGTGGAGAGGAGGGAAGAGAGATCTGCTGGTCAGACTGCCCAAACTACACCTAAGTAAATCCAAACCCCCCTGCTTCCTCCTGCTATCTAACTTCAGCACTTAAATGACTGCCATTATCTTTTTCTGAGCACCATGGATGCTTCCATGCTTTTATCATTGCTTTTCCCTGCTGCAGGTGTCCTTGCTTTTTCTTGCAGCTATAAATGAGAAACTAAGCCTTGGGAAAGATAAACAGCTGATCCCCAATTGACCCTATGGACTGCTGACCTCAACTGAAGTGACTGGGGACTTGCCACCTGACTATTAACTAATCAGATGCCATGCGTTTGGGCTAGAGCCAAGGGCTAGCGGCCAGCCTGGCATATACCCAGGGAGCTTTTGTCTGACCCTCTTCATTTTGGTGGTCCTACACTGAGGCTCAGGCCTGCTAAGTACAAATGGTAAGTCGGAAAGAAAGCAAGAGAAAGGAGAGAGAAGAAAGATGGGTCGCAGAGCTAGGAAGCGTGCGCGAGGGCGGTGTTGATGCTGCCCTGCTGTGGGGAGCTGACGGCTATTCAGGGGAGCCTGAGGCTGAACAGCCTGACTCAGACACTCAAGGCAGGCATGCCAGTCATTCGTCTCCCCAAATGGCTGATCCCAGCTGCTTCACAAGAAGGCAAGAGCCTATCTGGAGAGAAAACTCTCACTAACCAGCTGATGGTACAATGCTAATGATAAATGGTTCATTGTTATTGCAACTCTGCTTCTATGGGCTGTCGTTAACATTTATCCAAGCTGGCTCTACCATAGGTGGGCAGCGTTCACCTGGGTCACAGCTTGCTCGCTGACCTTCAGCTGGGCACAAGTTTGTGTTCTGGAGTCACACCACTTGGTTATTTTTCACCTGGGTTTTTTCCCCATTTGTGTGGAAATACAAATGCTGACCCTGCCCGTGTGTTAGATTCTCTCCTGTATCTCACAGCAGGAACTACTTTAATAAAACCCTGCTAAAGCAGAGCTCCACTTGCTGTGGTGGTTCTTGGTTGTACATTTCTCCCACAAGTGCTGTACATAGGTGAAAATTACGATGAGTCTGGCATCAGTACCTGCTTAGATTCAGAGGTTTTTTTGCATTTAAAAATTAATTGTAAAGAAAAATTCTTGCTGAAGATTTGTGGGAGGAAATTGCACTTTGAACAAAATGAAAATGATGTTTTTTCTGTAAAAAGCTCAAGAGACACCCTTCTCTTTCTCTCTCTCCTTCTCAGCTGCCGAACACTGCTGTTTCCCCCAGCTACCCCCCATTTTTGTATCAAGAATGTCTGGTTTAGATAGACAAAACTGAAGAGAAGTTAAGCTTCCCAGGTGGGAGCTGGATTTCCTCAGCAAGGAGCTGATGTTTTCACCCAGTAGACCCTTCCAGCAGCACCCAGCTTGTTTTACCATTTCTGGAATTGGGTGATTACAGGGTAAACCCTTCCTTTCTGTGGTGTCACATCATTTGGAAGATGTTTTACTCATCCACCTAACCATAACCTACATTGTGATAATTAATGAGTCAACACTCTTTTCTCCACCTGACAGTGACTGGCTGGAGGTGGCTGGAAACAGGTAAGGTACCCAGCCGGGCAGGAGGGTGACAGTACCCACACGTTCCTGGGGTTGACTCTGCACTTCCACCACCCCTAAAAGTCTCCACTGGGGGTGGCCAGATCTTGCAGTGTGAGGGGGACACAGCTTATCCACTAGCAGTGACAAAAACACCAACTTGTCAGTCTGGCGGGGAAAGAAAGAGGCATGAAAGTGAGAGGAAGTGGAAAAGATCAAGGCGAGAGCTCAAGGCAACAAGCTCACCACCGGAAAACAATAAAAATAAATACGTTCAGAAATAGCATAACTGACATGCAAAGGAGATCAAAACAGGCCCTCAAAATATCTCTTGGCGGGGCGAGGAGGGGGCAGGCAGGACAGGATGTCTGTGGTGGACATCACCGTGCAGCCAGGGATGAGCTGCGGGCGGTGGTGGTGGGCGAACATTGGCCGCCTCTGCATGCTGCCTGGCTTCTGACCTACAGGTCTCTGGAGAATTTGGTCTCTTGGGAGATGAGGAGTGCTTCGTGCCTTCCCCAGGGTGTCAGATCACGAGACGCTGCCAGCATCTCTTAGCCAAGGATAGTGTAAGGGCTCTGCTCGGGGTGTGGACGCTATTCCAGTTTGGCCGAGCCCTATTAGCCCATCGATTCCTCTGGCGCGAAGAAAAGCACCTGGGTCTTGTTCCACTTGCCCCGGCACAAATTCAGAGGATGTCCAGTTTAAATCAGCAAAGGGACAGAGCAGAAGGGAAAGGAGAATCTGTTTCTGCAGGGTTTGCTTCACTGGAAAGGACAACTGCTCTTAATTTGCCTTTGTGAGAGTGCTACAGTCTTAAGCTACTGGGGCATTTGAGCGTGCTCTGACCTTTAAGCAAAGATAAGGCTCCTGAAGTCAGCATTGTTTTGCCATAGGTTGCTGTGAGCTCAAGTTGTGCTTAGAGCTGAGCACACACTTAAAGACTTACTTGTGCTATGTTCTAGGCATCTTTCAGACTGCTATGAGCATGGCACCAAGGAGCAGGATGAGGTGCTATGGGTCCATCCCAGCATGCAACCAGCTCCGCTGCCTATCTCTGAGGACATATGGTCTCCTAAAGCACCAAGCACAGCCTAGACATCACAGCTGGGGCACTGTCCCACCTCAGGTCCAGAATAATAGGTCTTTCACTCCTGTAACAGTAAAATAATATTTAAAAAGCCAAGAAATTACACCAAGCATGGTTAGATCTCCAGAGAATTCCTTTGGGCTAATCTACCCAAACTTGCAAGACCTGGTTGCAGGCTGACTGCTGTTGTGGCGGCTTTCCAGCACCCTGTGAATCAGGGAACACTGTGACTGTCACTCAAGGACAGCAAACACTCAAATCATAATACTGTATTCCCATCTGGTGCACTGCAACGCATGGATGCCCATGGACGAGTTATCCTTCATTCCCTCTATAACAGAGCATGTGATATAGAGTTTTCTCCAAGGAGAAGCAGGGTGAGCGAACACAGTCAGGGAATGTCATCATGTATTGTGAAAGTGTAGAAGGTAGGACTAAGTACTAAGGATTAATTATTGTAGCTGCTTAATGATGCTAGTGTTTTTTAATAGAATTATTTCTGTGTGTTATCTGAGCCAAGGCCATAGCAACAGGAAGATAAGAGGACCACCTGCCTGAGTCGTGCCAAATGAAGGTTTATATATCGATTACAAAAGTCACAGGGACAAAATGTTGGGAAGCATGGGTCCTGGCTGGGCTGGGCTCCACCTTGGCTGGCAGCAGAGACCTCCATCGTCTGAGTCCAGATATCCTTGATCAGAGCTGGGTAGCTCCTAATGCTAACACAAAGCAGGCTACGCTCCTTGAAACAGCTATCCAAAAATGGCCAGTCTACAGCCCCCGTCTTGCAAAAACTGATTGCATCAGGACTTTGATACACCAAAACACCACTGTTTGTGTGCCTAAATTCTGCGGTCCTGGTTAATGAAAGGAATCCAGAGGGAGCTGGACACTGCCTACTTTTTCTCCTTGACCCCTAATTCATGCCGAAGTAAAGTAAAATAACATGCTCCTAAGTGTGAAAGGAGAACATTTTTTTTTGTATTCGTGGCTTCACAAAGCCAGGGAGAATGTTGCACATGTGCTGGAGGAAGTTTAATAAAGGTTTAATTAGGTGCCTCAATCTAGATTGAGATGTTCTCACTTCTGGTGTTGAAGCTTGAAGCTGTTAGTCATTAATACTCATCTCAGGTAACTTCCACTACCCTCAGCCCCTCACCTGACGCATGCACACACTTGAGAAAGATTGCTGATATCCTCTCTGAAAACTAATGAAATCACAGTGTGATATTTTGATTTCAAGGGCATCAAAGTAATGCAAAACAATGATGGAATCGGGAGGCTCTGATACTACCACCACCACAATGCAGGCTCTTCTTGTCTCTAGATCTGAAAGTGCCTTGTGAAGGAGATTCAAATCGTTCCTTCTCTGTTCAAGTCAGAGAAACTGAGGCACAGAGCACAGAAGAAATGCAACCCGCAGGTCTGGGATAGAGTCCAGGCTCAAAGCCAGCCATCCCAGCCCCAGGCTAACATAACAGTCATCGACCACACTTCTCCCTAAAAAAGAGACGTGGGATCTGCCGTGGACAGCAGATCTCCACATACATGTGTGTGTTTGTGTGTTTATCTATAGGTACACAGGTTTTACAGAGACAAGAATCCTGGACACAATAACAAACAAGGAGGAAACCAATTCTACAGTCAGCTGGGAAAGCAGATCCTGCTTTGGCTAGTTGGAGTTTAAAGGGCAGCAGTGGACACAGGAAAATGCTTTGTAAGGGCTGGAACAGCAACCAGATTTTTTCCTGAGATTATTTCACAATATTTGTAGTTCTTGTTTGCTGCACAGGAGATTAGACAGAAAAGCCTGATTTCTGCTTTGTCCTTTTTAACAGAGGAGAGGTCTCCAGATCTGCAGACAGGGAGGGCCCATCCTCAGAGCTGCTGCAGTAATTCAGAAATGACTGATCTTCAGCAGAACAGAAAAGAGAATAGAAATTATTCTTCATGTTTTGAAAGAGTCTTGTGGAAAGTGGAGGGATCATTAGCAAATCTTCTTTATGTGAGGCTGGCAGTTTACTGCTAAAAAACAGAAGGTGCAGGTCTCTTAAGGTTATTAATAAAAGCAGCAAGCGTTTTCTCTGCTTACTAATCGGAGTATGTCAAATTTTTGTTATGGGAAGAGTGCCATGCTCTGATGACGGTTATTACAAGGATCACCTATACATGCGGAGATCGCGCAGCATCTGGGAAAGGTTTTCCTGATCCCCAGAGATGCTCTGGGTTGCCGGAAACCTGAAGCTTAACTAATCAAAAATCTCTTTTTCCCTTCTTCCCCTTTACCTTCAAGGCTGGCTATGCCAAGCTGCTAGAGTATGCCCAGCACACCTGGGGCCTTGTCCTGGAGGCAATTGCTCCAGCTGGCACTGGGGATCAGGATGCACTGCACTCCCTGGGAAGAAGCAGAGCTCGAGAGAGATGCACAGCATGGGGTGCCCTGCTGCGGTCACAGTTGCTGGGTGTCCGTGGGCTGGAAGCCTCACTGGGTATCGCAACAACTCTCACAAGATGACTGTGCTGGTAAGAAGTGTGATATCGAGAGTAGTGAGGCTTTACCCCTGGAAAGTTGTGGGCCTTAAGGCTCTGGGTTTGCTTCAGAGAGCACCTCTCCTCTTCCCTCAGGAGCATTATGAATCAATGTGAACAGAGTCAGACTTTCAGCTAGTTTGCAGTCAGGGAAACTGAGGCATGAAGAAAAGTGACTCACTCTGTAGCTATCCACCAGTCAGAAACTGGCCTAAGGAACCGAAGCCAGGAGAAAATTCCTTGCAAGAAAACACAGTTTGCCTTAAGCAAGGTAAGCAGTTTTCTTCAGCTGCCTGAGCCAGGGACAACCCCAGTAGCTTACAGAAGTCCTCCCAAGCCCACAACCCCACCCTGAGCCCCTCCCAAATGGCATGGCTGTGCAATCACCCTGCATAAGGGAAGAGGAGGGTGGGATAGTCTGAAGACCGCTCGCAGCTGCGGAGCGGAGGAAGGCATGCCCGCGTCTGGTCTCAGGCACCGAGAAATCACTTGCTTGCTGCAGTGCCACCGAAGGTGAATGAGTGCTGACTTCATGGGAAGAGCTCTGCAGCGGAGCCGGGACCTGCCTTCCTCACATCTCCGTGGTCCTTGTGCCTTGTCGCCAGTTTCAAGGTCACTTGACACCCACCCTTGATGCCAGAAGTGTTTTGATATCCTGGGTCTTATCTGCAAGTCTTTGTCTCTTCTTGGTTTTGGTGCCAGCCCAAATCTCCGCTGGTGCCAAAGTCGACACCAGCGCAAACACTCCCTGGCTGCCGATTGCCTGAGGAGCCCAGGCCTCAGGCCTTTCCCCTACCAGCTCTGCTGCTAGATTGATATCTGTGCTTGAACAAGAGCAGGGCGCTCAGAGATATGTCAAAATGAAAATGGGACACTTGCCAGTAATGGAGAATCCATCACAGCCCTCAAAGACTGTGCCAGTGGTTAATTAAGCCTCCTGACAGAATCACAGAATGGTCGAACTTGGAAGACACCTCCAGAAACCATCTAGTCCAACAGCCCTCTCCCCCACTAAAGACACACCTTATGCCTAACCTGTGTTTGTCTGGTTTCAGATTGTGGCCATTGGACCTTAGTTTACCTTCCATAGCTGGCCTGGCATTGTTCAGCTCCCGTACCATGTCACCTCCCAGGAAGACCTCCCTGGGCTTGGGTTACCCATGACATCTCTCTTCCCTTCCCCGAAATGTTGCCTGGGTAGAAGGTGGGGGCTTCAGACTTTCGTTTGGCATGTTAGATGTCAGGCAGCCCATTCGGAGCTGTGTGGGCACAAATAAGGGAACTCACACATGTTTCCCCAGGGTTAGACTGATCGTGCATCTCCCATGGATGCTCTACATATGCCCAGCCTGTTCCCCCTACCTTCGACATGTCAGAATCCACCTCTGGCTTCTGCAAAGATCAGGACAGAGACAACGATGCACCCACTGTTTTTCACTACTTATTTTTCTCTCTTCCTCCTCTACATTGTCCTCAACCACCTTCTCCTTGAGGAATGGAATGTGGTAGCCACCCAAGCACCTGCTGGCTCTCACCGCCTGGCAGAGAGATCACAGCTGCTTAGCTCGCCCTCATCTCCAGATCCAGCTCCTGCTCTCCTGCATCCTCCTCCTGACACCCTGCTCCTCCTGCACACAGCCCCTGCCTCTTGCTCTTCCTGCCTTTGCCCAGCTTCTGCCCTGGAAAAGCAGCTCTTCGCCTTCCCAGCGAGCCTGTGTCCTCAGGGGATGCTCAGGCTGCTCGGCAGCGCTCGTGCCCTGATGGATTGATTCAGTTTGACTTCCTCCGGCGTATTTATTCAAGTTTCCTAGAAAACCTTTTTCACAGGAGGCTTCCTGAACGAAGCAGGTGGTGTGTAAATGCACATGTACGTGTGGGTCTGCAGGATGGAGGGGAGCTGAATCTCCAGCCCCCACCATTACCTCCAGCACCGCGATGCACACTGCCAGCTCTGTGCATCCGCACAGCGAGGGCTGGAGGGATCTCGGCATTTGTGGAATGAGCATCTGGGAATGTGCATCTGATCCTCAGGCCACGTGAACAGGGGGCTAAAAATAATAACCAACTGCTGCTCCATTCCTCAGCAGCGTCTGGGGGAGTTTGGGCAGGGAGGAGCAGCCATCAACCTCTAACACCACCCAGCAGCATCCCTCTGCTTCGCAGCCTGGATTTTTGCGTATAAAAGGCGTCAAAGGCTGCCAGCTAATTTTTTTTTTAAGGATCTCTCTCAGAGAGGGCTAAGTTGTGAATTTTCACCTACCTTATCCATCTGCTGCTGACCTGGCCTATTAAAAGTTGCCCTGGTTTTGCACTTGAGACCTCATTTGTCCTTTGCAGAGGAGCTAACACAAGTGCCCACTGTATCAGTGAAAAGGTGACAGCATTATAAAAGTAAGACTGTGAAGACCATCCCAGTGAATGTATGTGGTGACCACATTTTGAGAGCAGTCAATGCCTTCTTCTGCTGCAGAGTTGGATAGAGTATGGCTGTAACAGATGTGCAAGATTGCTGGTTAGAACAATCACTGCCTTGCCAATGCATTTTTGCACTTCTTTCAATCATCAGCTTTAGCTGTGTCACTCTCTCTGCAGTGACACTGACCAACCGTGGACAACAGAGTCAAAGAAGAGTCACCCTGTGGTGACAGTTTTCTTCCTTCCTAATCCACAAATAGCTTTACACAGAGACTTCTTTCAGCAAGCAAATACCATTTCCAACCAATGAACAGCAGCAGCACATGGAAGAGGTGCTGCATATCTAGTGGAGAAAAGCTCAGCAGAATCCAGCCCAGATCACACCTGGATTTACTTTGGTCCTCTGCAGGGACGGCAGCTCTAGAAAAGCAAGATATGGTTAAAAGTCCTTATTACTCCTTCGTAAAATCAAGTTCATTGCACTTCTGTACTTCTTGGCAGTAAAGGGGGTAATCTAGCCACAGGGTTACAAACAGCAGTACAGCCTGGCTGTACATCCTTGGTGGATACTGTCTTAGACCCCCCACAGGGGTTTCGTCTTCCCATTTTTCATCTCTCAATCATCTCTGCTGCCCCAGGGGACACCAGAATGACCAAGGACTGAGCAGTGAGCAGTTTCTCTCATGACCCACACATCATAGAAATAAACATGTCATAGGAGCTGCTGAACAAGGGGAGGAAGTTTCCTGGCAGCACCAGGAGGAACAGGAGCGGGGAAGGTGTTGGAGAGCATAGCACTCCCACAACAGCTTTCTTACAGGTCTCCTGTCACCCCAAGTCTAGTGTTGTAGCATCTGAGGCTTGCAGATGGGATATCATCTCCAGGACTGTGACTTGTGAGCTGCCTGTGGTTCACAGGCTGTTTAAAGCTGGTTCTTGTGCCAGGTAAGCAGCAGTGGCTGACAGGTGGGCTGCTACATAGACCTCCTCCCTGACTGGGAGACAAAGGGCATGAACCAACCAAAAAAAATGTTGCTGGGACATGCAGCCACTGAATGCCTGTCCCTCCTTCTCCACTGGAGAGCAAGAGGAACCCTGGGAACATTATCTTCTTCCAGCATCATATACATGGTTTGACATCTTTGGGATGACACCATTGCCATGCAAGTGAGCATGAAGGTACCTTGGCTGTGGCATGGTTTCTACCAAGAGCAAAGTCAAAGCAAGACTTGCTCCATGGAGCAGAGGTGTGCATGGTGGTGGGAGAGAAGCGGTGCTTTACAAGAGCGAGATGGAAACATCATGCTGCCGTGTTTGGCTTTCCCAATGGGCAGGCAGTGGCCTGGCTGGATTGAAGCTGCAGCCACCACCAAGACATGCCAAGACCATCCGCAAAATCCCTGAAACTGGGTCTTCTGGGAAGCCAGCCCAGAACACAGGGTATATAATGCCCTGCTTGAGTGACAGCCCTGGCAGGTAATGAGCAGCTTGAGTCATATCTAGGCAAGGTGTCCCCGGGCTGCAACAGACTCCCAGCTTAGGTGCGTCAAGGTACAACTGCCAGGTTCTGTGCCCCAAATTTTGAGGCGGGCCTGGATGCATCCCTGGCAGAAGGCCGTGTGGGACAGAAGATGACAGCTAGTTGGAGGAGACCCGGCTTGGTAGGGAGATCAAGGCCTAGGAGTGGGAAGGAAAAGGAGAAGAACCAGGAATGAGAATTGGGCTGGGGTGGGGTGTGGGAAGCAGAGGTGAAAAGAAATGTCTGAGAGTCTTTCTGTGGGAGGATGAGAATTGGATTCCCCTGGAGCTGGCAGATCCATTGAGCCCTAGTCCAGATGCTTTCCGGTAGGCTATGGAGGTTCTGCAGCATCCTCACTCCTGAGTCTTCCTCTCAGCAGTACCCAGAGGAGCGGGAGAATGACAGTAACAGCTCTGCAAGCTGCAACACCTCCCAGCTGCTATGAAATCCTGTGGAGGAGAAGCCCCATCTTCCTTGCTGTTTGCCATATACAACCCCATATCCAGCTCCTGGATGGTGATCCCGTCCTTTGCGTTGGGCAGCAGAAGAGGGGGCAGCCTGGACAAGCACAGGTAGTACCCAGGGCAGTGTGGCAGCACCAGGGGTGAGAGCAGGAGGGCTGATGAGCATGGCTCTGAGAAGTATGTTAGATCCTGACATACTTAATGGCCTTGCCTGGCTGGAGGGAAGAGAGATGAGCTCAGGATATGCAGGTGACCCTTGCATTTCTGCTGTGTGTGGGCAAGAAATGGTGTATTCCTTGTTTCTCTGCCACTTTCCTCCTCATCCTTTCAGCCACTGAAAATATTATTTTTTTATTTGTAAATGTAAATCTCTCTGAGTTGGGAAATCTGCTGCCAACCCTTGGGTTGGAAGCCCTACGCCCTTTTGTGCTTCCCAAGAGGCAGGCTCCCTGCTTGCACTATCTCCTCTCCAATCAGCTGTGAATCATGGACCATCAACGGCAGCACAAGCAGAGGAAGAGTGAGATGTAATTACAATTCCCAGGGAGTGCTGCAGACATCTCTCCATGCTAAGCCTTTTGAGGTTTTCATTGTTCGTTAAAAAAACCCTAATTTCCTACTGAAGAAACAGGAGGAAAATTTGCATCTACACAGTTCTCAACCTGTGGCCAAGCCATAGAAGGTTTGCTGTTGCCTCCTGGCTCCAGACTCAAGAACCTACCTAGCCAGGGACTGATGCTCAGAGCTGAGCCTCCAAAGGTGCTTCATGAGACCAGTATGAAATGTGGCTTCTGCCAGAAACACCACGCTGCTGCACACTCCTGAATCCAGTTCGTCCATCCCCTCCCTGTGTGCACACCAGGAAAGGCTCCGCAGAAGCGAGTGGAGTTATGCCCCTGCATGATGTGAATCGTGTCCAGAGAGTCTTGAGCTGACCCTTGCAAAGAGCCCTTGAGGCGTTGCATGAAAATTATTTACAGGTGGATTTTACTGCCTGTTGTAGGACGTAGAAATTGGACAGTGCCCTTGTGGTTTTCTTCTGTCAAATTAGGATCAAGGTTGCTATTTTGCTGCCCAAATATTTAAGCGTGAGGCAGAAATCTTTACAAGGGCTACTACATTCCTTAAGTTATCTATATTGGTCCTGCCTGGGCCTGTAAATTCTAGAGGGACTACCAAAGTAAATAATACATTTGCCTGCACATATATTGCTCCAGGGGAACTCCTATTTCCTGTAGCACAAAGGTCAGTAGGTCAGGGACCTACTTGCAAATCAATAGAAAATTACCTTTCAAGTGACACCTGCATTAGCCTTTGACTCTTGTTGGTCTGGATGAGGTTAACGCCACCAGTCCCTATAGGGAGAGTCTTCCATTGCGCTTATGATTTATTTGCATTATCTGTTTTCCCTGCTTGCTCTTTGGAATTGCTGGCGCAGTTCCCACACGGCATGCAGGGTCATTTCCCTGCAGATTGGTCAGGGATGGCAGGAGATACACAAGGCTGTGCTTTCTGCTGACAGGTGTCAGAAACAATAAGGAAAATGTAAATGTTTGGGAATAGGGAGGGGGGAAAAAACAACAAAACAAACAACAGGAAGCAATTACTATGACTCCCTGTCGACACAAAGTTTTCTATCTAAAAGATGTGTCCTTAGCTCAATCATTAGTGACACCCATAGGTCATTAAAAGTGGATGAGTTGTAAAAATCAAACTCACTTGCCATTAGAGCTGAGCTGGAAAGAATATTGCTGGATCCTACAATCTCTATGCTGGTGTGAATCACTCCTTATTTTCATCAGGGGCTGGTTCACACTTTGTATATCTTTCAGCTTGCTGGAGGAAGTCAGACTGGTCATTTCACTCTGCTTGTTTCTTTTACTCTCTGTCCCTTGCATTGCTGCAAGTCAGTGCTGCTCCACCAGGAACAAGATTAGCAGAGTACTTGCTGCTCACCCCATCTCTTCTTCTCCCATGGCAGTGCTCACACATTGCTAGCTCAATGTCCAGCTTGCCTCCATCTCCCCAGCCAGAACTTCACTTAGCAAAGGGGTCATGGTCCTGCCCTAGGCCTGACAAAGGGGTCCTCGGGCCCTGTGCTAGATGCTTTCTCCATAAGCCAACTAATGTAGGAACTGGACCATAAACCCTTTCCCTCTTCGCTTCCATAGAGGCTCTGAAATGTCTCTTTTCTGGGTATTATTGAGTTTGAACTGTCACACAGGGACTCACAAATGCAGGTTTCTTTCCATCACTTCAGAGGCTGTTCCTCAGCGAGGCAACTACGTCTTTTGTTTATTTCCAACTCCTCCTTTGCACTCCAGAGAAATGCTGCTTAGTTGCTCTGCTGCTGGCAGAAACCTTCCTGCAAAGCACCACTCTCTGAAGCAGGTAAGGGATGGGGTGATCATCGGAAAACAGCTGATAGCTCCCCAAAGGACTGAATTCCCAGTCAGCCCAAGCAATCCTGCCAGAGCGTGTGGAGTGCTCACTGAGCTTTAGATAACACTGAGCAACGCTCGACTGGCAGGAGGGCACTATGTCCTCAAGCCCACCATGCTGGCTTGACAAAAGTCCACTGACACAGGCCACCACCCTGCCCTTGCCACCTTTCTTTGGTCCATGGGGACACCCTGGGTGCAAGGGGGCCATGCAGCTCTCTGAAGCTGGGCTTCCCGTTGCTCCGGGCACGTGTATCTTTGGCCACTGGCTTCTGGTTGTCACTTGGGACCTGTGGGTGCTTCTGGAAAGCGATTAACAGCCAGAATTAAAAAGAGCAGACCATAGGACTTGGCACATTACACTTGGCAAATGCTCCCTACCCCTCTGGCTTACTTTGAGCCCCAAACCTAGCTGATTGTATCCTGTTAACAGGCTTTAGTTCTAGATGCTGTTGAGAGTCTGCCAAGAACAATCTGTAAGATGTTTTAATTGGAGTAGAGAACAATAATAAAAAGACCTTTGACCGAACCCTGCAGATCAGGCTAACGGGAGGAAAGACAGTGCTGCTGTTCGGTCACTTCCCTTGAGTTGTCCTTGTTAGAGGGAATGGACCCAAGGTCCTAATATGCTTGCCAGCTGTTCCTTCAGCCCAGCTGCTTTGTACAGAGAGAAATTTACTCTGACCACCCAAAACCACCCAGACAGAGTAGCACTGAATAATTTACTAAGGCTTTCCTGAAGCAAATGCGGCATGCCTCACAGTCTCACCCGGGAGTCGGGGACATCTGTCTGAGGGTCCGGGATAGGGATAGGAGGTGAAAACATCCCCTTCCTACAACTGCCATGGGAACAGGCATCAAGAAGCAGCTTGGGAAGAGCTTGCAATGTAACATCCTCCTTATCTCAGTCTCGTTCAAGTGATTTCACTTTTCGAGGGTTTTCCTGGGAATCTGAGATCACATTCTGTCCCATAGTCTTCACTCACAGCTGCTCTAATCAGCAGAATCTTCACATCTTTCTCTCTGGCTTATCTGGGTCCTGTAAGCTGGGCTTTGCAACAGTGGGATATCACTACTCATAGGGTTCTTGCAGGAACCTCCCCTCCAGAGCACCCAAGGTGATGAAGCCACCACCTCTTTATGCAACTTTTGGGACACTCACCCTCAGCAACTGCAAGCTGAATCACAGACAGGGCTGGGCAAAGTCTGTGCTGTGTCCCAGTAGGCAGGATGATGGTTGTTTCCCAAGGAGACTGCTGATCTGCAGCTCTGCTGGTAAAAGCTTGAGCACTGGGACTGCTCTGTCACCTGGGAGCCTTGGCAGGCAGCAAATGTTTCCTGCTTTCCACTCCTTTCCTTTCAGTGTCTGCTCTGACCTGCTTGGTGTCCTTGCTGTGCAACATCACACAGCACCTGTACTCTGCTTCAGAAACGGCTGCATTTGCACAGGAGTTGGATGATGCCCCTCTAATCTACCTGCCACATGCTATTCAGTCAATAGAAGAATATCTTAAAAGGGTCAGACTTTGCTATGGCAGCAATAAAATCAGTGCTGCCACAGATTCCCAAGGAACTGCAATTGCTGGGGACCAGCTTGGCCACATAGTCCTTTGAATATTGGGGCATTTGATCACTGCGGGGTTCACCAGGCCCTACAGGTCCCATTTGGTCAGAAAGAGATCATCTCAGATTGTACGATGGCAGGTCAAAAATCTAGTCTTCATCCTTCTCCATAACCCAGCCTTGCACAGGCAGCCCCATTGTGGGCATCAGGGGTGGCATGAGGGTGGACGGGGCCGCGTGGGGCGGGGGGGGTGGCGGGTGCCACTGTGGGAGCCCAGCTCGCAGCATCCCAATAATGCTAACTGCAAGCACAATAACCCACCCCCTGCCATGTACCAGCATGGTGGGACCACACGGACGGGCTCACTGCTGAGAGGGCTGCCGAGGGGGAGCATGAGGTGGGGAGGGGTGGCTCGACTGGAACCTCGGTTTCGCTTCCTGCCCTGTGTGGGGAGAGATCATTAAAAATATCTGACTAAGGCAGACTTCTTTGCTCTCAGTATTACTAAGCCTTGCCCGCTCCCCAGCCCTCCTGTGACAGCAGCGGTGTGGGCAGAGCTATTTCACTTTCCCCTGGTTTGCAGACTCACAGCTGGCCGGATTGCACACCTCCCGGACTGCACACCATCTGCAGAGGTCTCTGGGGACAACAAGCCAGGGCAATGCAGATGATGCTGAGGGACATTAGGTGGGGATCAGGTCCCAGGGATGCTCAGAGACAGGGAAGGTTTGGGAGCCTGCTTGCTGGCCACAGCAGGGCTGGGCTGCACAACTGTCTGCCATGTGGTGTTACAGAGAAGGAGAGCTTGACGATTGCAGTCTTGGCTGCCACCAAGATCATCATAAATTGATTTCCTCTTGGATTAAGATGGCTACCATAAAAGATATGAGCAATTTAATACCTGCCTCCACAACTGCAATATTGGTTTTAATGGCCATGTTGACTCATGCACACAGTACTTTACAAATCTGTAACATGCTTTTTCTTGCCAGAGTACCTTGCAGCCTAGTACACATACAGACATTGCAGCTTAGAGGAACAGCGGTTTGTAATTTAACGTATCCCCTTTCACATGCATCAGGCCCTGTGGTGCAATTAGCTGCTTCCTTTTGCAAAGGCAGTAATTAATGCTTCTGCAGTAGCCGAGGAGCTGGGAGTGGGACAGGGCATGCAAGGTGAGCTAAAGCCTGGTTGCATTGGGCTGAGTGGCTATCAGAAGCTCATCTCTGAAACAGTCAAGAGAGTGGCACAGCAGGTCAGCTGGAAAGACTGTTTCTTCTTGTTCTTCCACTCTTGCCTTACTAAATCTTTTTATTGATTTCACTACAGATAAAGAAATAAACACTACACTTACATGACCTGTCATAGAGGCCCATGTTTCATTTCATGTTTCCAAATTCCAGACTCACTTTGACTATTGGACTAGATCAGCTTTCCCTGTGCATATTCTGCCCATCTCCAGGGCCATACTTCCAGCTCTACTGACAATCGCTATGAGATCCCATCAGATGTTGGATCAAATGAAATTTGAAATGAGTGAGATTAACCCGGGGCAAAATATCCACATACCACCTAAGCTCTAAGTCCAATGAGTTTCGTTGTTACAGAAGATTTGTGTTATCACCCTGCTGGTGCAAGTAGGGGGCAAACTGGCAGGCGATAATCTGCTGATATTAATACTGTGCTGCAGGTAAGTGGAAGATGCCATATCTCTCCATAGAGAACTTGACTGGCATTTCGTAAGGCTGCCAGGTTCTGCTTCTGAAAGCTCAGGTGAGACGACATTCAGCCAGGAGGCTTGCTTAGCTCTGCTTCCATATGGCAGTGAGGGGTTTGCTGCACTTGAGTTGGGAGCCCTGGACCCCAGCTCTGCTGCAGCCCTTTCCCCTGATCAAGGTATTTGGGATGAGGACATGGGGGACCATCTAAATCTTGCATGTGGAGCCGTTCATGGTGATTGATCCAGGAGTAGATGTGAAGAGTGGATGGAGCAGCCCACTCATGTGACAAACCCCAGGGACATCAATGGTGCTGAACTGAGCTGATGAGACTTGTTACCTCCCCGGAGCAGGCTACACCCACCAGGTAAGTCCTAGCCACCCTGACACCGCTGTCGCTTCCCATGCAGCTAGTGAGACTGGGAGCAGGGTTGCACCCCATGAGGAGACACTGTGGAGAAGGCACCCAGAGCAGTACTTTGTGCTAACAGAAGAATAAATCCAGAGATGCTGGTCCAAGCCCACTGAGGGGAAAGAGAAGGTTGTCAGGGAATCCATCCTCCTTTACCCTCACAGTGACATGGCAAAGGGGGCACTGGTGGAGACACTAACAGGACAAATGATCTCCTGCACGGGTGGATGCTTGAGTTCAAAACCCTGGGGACAGCTTGTCTGGGGGTGCTACTGAGCAGGCGCTGGTGCAGACAAAGGCCTTCAGAGCACGCGTGCCACAGACTCCCCTGGAACTTAAACCCTGATGAGGACATACCCTTGGAGGCCCGGGGAGGACATCTTATGCATTCAGCAGCAACCCCATCCCCTCCTGCACAGGCTACTCCTTTAAAGCAGAAGAGACTAATCAGAGCAAGAGGGCCATTTTTGTACAAAGTAACTAGGAATTGGAGATAAGCGTCTCTTTTCAAGGTTTAATTTAAAAGAGTTGGAGGTTTTGCATACCATTTCAAAAAACACAGGGGAGGCCTTCCGTAGTTACACAGATTTTTAGGAAATATGAATCTACGTGCACTGTTTCCAGTACCCCAGGGTGCTGCAGGTGTGGGTAGTGCTTAGGATGCTTCAGAGAAGAAGAAGCAGGGAGAGAAAGGGTTTTGGGATGAAGTGTTTTTTGTTAAGCTAAACAAAGCTCCTTGCTCTGGGCTAGAACAAAGCAGCCAAGACCTCTTCTTTCTACCATCATCAAATGAGAGAGGTCTCTGCTGGTTGTTCATCATGTGGGAAGCTGCGGGTGGCTGCTATCCTGTGGAGAAATAATGAAGGGGAAAAAAAAAACCAACAACAAAAAACTCCCAGAAAAGCTTGAAAAGGGGCATCGGTGAAGGTGGTTAGGGCAGAAACCCTGGGTGAGTCCATCCTCTGAAGAAACACCCTGTGCTGGGCAATACAGTTCCTCTGGGTGGTGGTGAAGGACATCTGTCAGTCAACACTCACCCCTTCCCAGGTCACCCTGAGCAGGATCTGCCTCGACTGGGTGGGATTCTGGCCTGCAGACCCCAGCCCCAGGGCCAGGACCCACCTGCCAAGCTACCCCAGATCTCCAGTGTTGATCCGCAGGTGGCTGCTCCATGCAGCAGATGCTGAAATGGTTCACCATCACCTCCTCCAGCCTTTCCAGGGTAGCAAGGGTGAGAAAAACGGGGCAAGTGAGCGGGGTTGTGGTTGTGCATGTGTGTGTATGTGTCTGCGTGGGTGTAGGACAAAGCATGTAAACAGAGGTAAAGAACGTGCTGTGTCTGTGAGGATGGAGGCTGGGAAAGGAAAAATTGCTTAGCCACAAAACAGAAGTCCTTTACCTGTTTTTCTCATAAAGCAGCACGAGGATGTTTCTGCTAAAGCAGCCTCCTTTCACAGCTGCTGCATTATGAAATGACTTCTTTTTAACAAATCCATCTGCCTGCTTTTTAATAAGCAGGGCTTTCCACCATTGTATATGTGCGAGGTCTGACCTTTTCATAGGAAAAAACATTCATAACCAAAAACTATAAATAGAAGCCTTCAGACTGGAGCAGATAAAGATGTAGGTTATGTGACTTTTTATAAAAAATAACATGATGTGGGAGGGAAAAGAACAAGCTCTTTTAAAAAGTCACAAACTTTTGTTATTGCCTTAAGCTTTCTTAATACTTACTGAAACATTTAAGGAGAGATTTAAACAGTAGAGTTTACAGGACATCTCTGTCTAAGCAGATATTTTTACAAGGGAAGGTAAAAAAAGATAAGCAATACATTTAGTTTAGGAAAAAAGGTATTTTCCCCAACTACAAAGCAAAAGGTTTCTATTTCTAGAGTAAGTTAAGCTTTATATTTTGTTCACGTTCTGGTTCTGCAGGCTCTCATATATACACATAACTTTGCTCATGAGTATAGATATTTAGCCTTCAAAGGGACTACTCATGTGAGAAAAACTAATCATTCATTGTTTCCACTTCAAGCCATATTTGGTCCTGTATTTTAGCCCCAGCTGCTGGAGGCGAGTGATTACATGAGAATCTCAGCTTTCTTTAGAAAAAAAAAAAAAAGTAGAAAAGTAAATTTCTAAACTGTGTGGTTGAGAAGAAAGCTTGAAAACATGTTCT
The DNA here is from genome assembly GCF_000703405.1 of Apaloderma vittatum. Taxonomy (NCBI): domain Eukaryota; kingdom Metazoa; phylum Chordata; class Aves; order Trogoniformes; family Trogonidae; genus Apaloderma; species Apaloderma vittatum. The sequence goes on from NW_009716295.1 coordinate 93,877, forward strand.
CCATGGAGCTTGAGAACCAGAGGCAAATGATATGAAACCAATCTTCTGTCTAAATCTGCTAATCACACATATTTCTTGACTGGGAACAATAGTTGTTAAGTGTACGATGAAAGAGTTCAAGAAAGGGGAGTAGGAAATGATCAGTGCAATTGTGGCTTATGTGAGCTACGTCAGCAAATCACTGTTAGCATACGCAAAGACCCTTGGTGGATGCTGGTTCACAAATGCTCTGAAGAGCTTCACTCAGCGAACATTCAGGTAAGTCACAGTGAATCAAGAGAAGGCTTCAGTTAAGCATGCATTTAGCTCATGTGCTATATCCCATGCCTCAGATGCTGGGATATACATATCTTCTTTGGTATTTAAGGAAGCACAGCAAATAAATCCACTCATTTGGTGCTGTCAGCGTGGAAATAAAGAGAAGTTGTTACCTGTAGCCACTGAAGGACGCAGTGGCAATGCGATACTTAGAGTCTCTGTGTTGCTTTTTGATATACTTCAGCAGCATAAGAAACATTTACACTGATCCATATTTCATCAGGCACTGCAGGCTGAGCATCTTTTATGACTACTGTGTAGCTTCTCAGGTGTTGGCTTCAGTTTCCTTAGAGAGGCATCTTTTTGCTGTGTCTGCTCAGTGCCAGGCTCCTTTCTCCTAAGACGCAATATCTCACCATCACTGCTCCATGGCGCAGAGCGGTGACAGCCTTCCCTCGAACTGAGCGTCTCTGGTACTGGGACAGCACTCAAACGAGTCAGACAAAATAATGGAGTTTGTCCAGCAGCCACAACAAGGAACTCTGTCTCTTTTCTACTGCAAAGCATTTTAGGTTGAGTTCGTGTCACCACTTCCCTGATACCTATAAATATTTTTTTCATATATATAGAAAATGGGAAGCTACATTGAGATCGTAGAAATGAGAGCGGGACAGTGATTTCTGCAGAGATGTCTGCTAGTGTCACCGCAGCTCTGTGGGCACAAGCACATGTGCCTGCTCGCCGCACGTAGAGATTGTCTCGTAGCATCAATTCTCCCAAATGCTGATGGCTTGTTAACCAAAAGCCTCCCGGGCAGGAATGTTTGAAATGTTCTTCAGAAGCTGCAATTTCTGCAGAGATATCAATACCCAGAAGTCACACAAGTGAAACACAAACCTTTGGGGCAGCCAGGAAAGATGTCATGAATTGTGCGTGGGTGGTTTGAAGAGAGGGGAACCCCACCGTCCGTGTGCAGAGAAGCGGGGCATGGAGTTTGCCCAGCACCTTGTGTGCGGCTGCACTCTTTCACTTGGAGTGGATGCAAAGAAAGAAGAGGGGCTGCCTTTGGGAGAACTTGAACTCTTCAACAGATGCCTGTTTTAAGAACAGAATCGTGACCCTTTTTGCAGGGCTGCACTTGAAGTGGTCATTAAGGTGAAACCTGGCCCCGGGGAAGCTGATGGCAAAGTCCTCATGGACTTCGGTCTGGTCTAAATTCCACACCTTGGGTTTGACTGCAGTCCAGCAGCTGCCTAAGCCTGAGGCTGGCCTTCTGCCCTCTGCCGAGTTTCCCTTTACAGTGGTGGAACTGGGGCCAGGTTGCATCTCACCAATAAAGCAAATAGAATTAAATGGTGCAAGGGTGTTTGAGTCGTGATTTTCCTCAGCGTTTCCTTTTCACTGAGCTCAGAGTCTGGTTTGAATACAGCCTACTATTTCAGTCTGCAAGAAAAGGCCACATAGAAAATAGGTTTTGAATCAGATGCTTTACATAAACCAAGGGTTTTACTAAAAACTGATCCATTCTTCTCTTTTTCACTCCTACAATAGCGACTCTGCAGGGAGGCATTAGAAGTTTCAGTACTTTCATCTTGTCTCAGAACATTTAATGTGGCCAAAGCAGGTAATAATAATAATAATAATAATAACAATAATAATAGTGGCAACATTGAAATCATTCATCACAACTGATTTGTTGGAGGAATTTTGCCACATGTGGGCGTGATAAGTCATCCAGAAACAGGCCATAATTTTCTGAAATGTATTTGAGGTGCAGGATTATTTGCCAAGTAATTTATACCAAGCAAATCCCTCTCACTTGTAGTAGACAGCACTTTTATTTTGAGTTGTTTTGACTGAGTAGCACCATGGTTCACATGGCAAATATCTATTTCTTGAATGGGAACTGGAGCAGCCATGTGCCAGATACCTCCTGGATGAAGCCAGCCATAAATGCACGTTCAGGCTAAGGGAACACAGAACAGCTGATTTTGGTGACCAGCCCATGTGCCAGTAATACAGTGGCCTTTTGGCAGCAATGGACTCAGCACTGTCCTAAGCCTGGAGATGCTGCAGTGGGGCAAAAGAGCATCAAAAATCTTAACCCCCCTTCCTGGCCGGGGAGGCTGTCCCAAAACAGCCACATAGGTGGTGAAACTGTGAGGGCTGTGGGAAGAAACGGAGCTCTCCCTTTGCTTCGCACCCAGCCTTGCTTGGCCCTAGCTGATGCATCTGGCTTTTTACAACCTGCCCCTTGGTGTACCCCCTGCAAAGCCCGGCAGACTGGAGCCTGTGATGTCTCCCAGGCCATCAGCCTTCTATCCACATCCCTGGGTGTTCAATGTGACTGAAAGCACATGGAAAAGCTCCTGGACCTTGTGGTAAACTGAGCTGTGAAGGGGTCAGCACTCATCCCAGCATCATCTCAGCATCATCAGGAAGAGTTTGGACTCCTCTCCTTTTAAAGGCACTAGAAGTCACCGGAGCTTGGTGCTGAGCGTGTAGCCACTTAGAGATGGTGTGGAGAACCTGTGGATGGACTTTGGACTGTTCTCCTGTACAGACAGACCAAAACCCCACCTTCATATTTGGATCTAGAGGATCTCCAGCATAGAGTGGTTGAAGACAACTTCAACAGCTACCTTCAGCCCACTTCTACCACGAAGAGATAAACAAACTCATGGCTATCTCTGATATTGTGATTTATACAGAGCCCAGACAGACACACTGCTTTTAGAAAAAAGAGACAAAATTCCTTATCCCAAGGGGCTTGCAGTTTAAAACAGTGAGAGAAAAAATACAGTCCCAAACTCAAACAATTATCAGAGGGGACATCCTTGTATATAGAAAAGGAAGGTCCATCAAAACCTCTCATTTTAAGTTTTGCAGGTGTGTGAGTGAACTTTTAGAGTGACTGAGAACAATCAGAATAACTCAACTTTGTGTAAGGAGTTGACTGACACTTCCAGGGCTTGAACTGGCCTTAGGGATAAGAAGACTCTTTGTAAGATGACCCTCTGAGGCAGCTCAAGCCCTCTGATATCAGCTGGAAACCTTCCCGGGTGCCTGGCAAATAACATGAAATTACAGCAAATACAAGGTAAGAGAAGTTTGTCAAGGCTGTAGCAAATAAGGCTTTTGTCAAAGTTGAATCATCTCTCCCACTACTGTCTTTAAAACTCATGCACCGTTATGGAGCAAGGAGATGCTTGCTGATTTGGGCCTCAGTATCTATTGTAAGCCTGTGTCTGTGTGTGGGAAAACAGGAAATGTCCCTACTGTGCTTGGAATTATAATGCTATCGAGGTGTTTTTATGTGTGGGGCTTATTCCTTTATCAGAAGGGGGATAAATTATACTTGAATAAAGCCATCGCTACATCTGCCCTAAGAAATCACTCCATCTGACTACCACTCTAATGCTCACCCTATCACTCTAACTGCAGTAGTTAAAGAAAAACACACTTGACCAACACACAAGTGAGAAAAACAGTGTAGACCCAGGCTTTTCTGCTTTCTATGGCTCTGACAGAGCAAAGGAGAATTGAATTGGTTGCAAATTAATTTCAGTGTGCATTAAGACACTTTGCACAGTCTGAACAGTATAAAAGAGCTTTGAATTCACTCAGAATTAGCCTGAATAAATTCAGAAGGCCATATTTCTTTAAACAGCACATAACCATTGCCAAAGCATCTGACATTAAAAGATGTGATAGAAACAGTTTTCCTAGTGGACAATTTTCTGCCTGTTCCTTACACTTTCATCTTTCATCTTGGGAAACTGAACCCAAAACTCATGGTCACCAGTGTGAAAACTCTCTTGATCTCAGTGATCTTTGGTTCAGCTCTGAAAGTTATGAGAACAGTTACTGAGAATTTGTGTTTCTGGAGCTCAAGGTAGCACCAACCCTATTTGACACACCACAGCAAGACCAACACACTGCAGAGCTCCTTCCCATGGCCATCGTCCTGTGATCCCCACCCTTTTTGGATGCTCTCAGTGCAGCCAATGTGCCATGGGGTTATGGAAATCGATTGTAAATGGGGCTGTGATCTGGGAAGCAGATCTCCAGTTGAAAAGGTTGGAGACTATGGGAGTCATTCACTGATCAGATGGTGTGACTCGGGATGGACCTTCCCCACATTTCCCACTGTCAGTCCTCCCCTGTTCCACCTCAGCACATGGCTGCAGGCTTAACATGTCTCTGAGAGGGGACATAACAATGTGTAGTGAGTGTCCAGGGAAGCTCCTCAGCTTGTTTTCTGCATAATAAAACCTCTCTCACATCACAAAACGGGTATCTTCATTCCCATAGGAGCTGGGACAGCTGATTCAGTGCATAGAAACCTGGTCGTAGCTGAGGTAGCTATTGCTGATTTGAGTTGAGAAAGAGATCTTCAGTGAAATGAATTGACGGTTTCAGTTCCAGATCTGGTAGGCAAATTAAAAAAAAAAAGAAAAAAAGAAAGAAAAAAAAACCAACAAAATTGGGCTGTGTAATTCAATGCTTGCTTTCAGGAAGCCACACAGACCAGAAGCCGAGATGGAGATTGACTCATCTCTCCCACTTCAATACGAGCCTATGCCCTCCGATGGCAGGAGGCGTAGGCAAGGACCCTGCCTAGAGATCTGGCAGCATGTAGGACCCAGAGGAATTTGCTCCTGCATGTCCCTTCTCTGGGAAAACAGAGGAACACCAGGGAAAAATAGTGAAGTAGAAAGCTAACTTTCATCTCTGTGATATCCCATTCATCCCAAGATTGTCCAAAATGATTCAGATGTAAATATTATCATACCACAGCTTGATGACATTTTAATTAAAGTACAGCATACAAGGGAATTTCAGTTAACTCTCCAGTGGCCAGAAGATGTAGGGTGCCATAATTTATTGCACAGCTTAGGAAAGCTGGAGTCATGAGAGCTGTCACCATCCCTGTATCTCCTGCCTGTTACACGCGTGCGCATTTCTCTGTTGCTGTCTCAGGAATGGTAAACAGTTTTCAGAGGTTTTAGAAGTCTCCACCACAACCCTGTAAGAGAAGTCAGAAACCACCTCTTCAAACAGAGAGGGAGAGGGGGGCACTGAAGATAAAAAGTGTGTGTTTAGGAAAATGGTGACGGAGCAGTGGTGAGCAGGCAGGAGCTCCCGGCTGATGGGAACGTGGTCTTCCTGAGCCGGCAGTCAACAGGACGAGTATCAGGAACAATGAGCTAAGCGCCACGGTGGAAACAAACACCTTTTTTTAGCTGCTCTGCACTTAGCTACCGGTGCTACTTTTATCACAACGTTCATTTGGGAAGAAGGCAGCGCAGCACAAGGTGCACGCACAAAGCCATGCTCCATGTCTGAGCTCACACCAGTTACCAGCCTAAAAATTTCTTTGATAAACTATTTCATTTAATGGTTTGGGACTGCAGTCTTCTTGTATGATGTTAAGTCTTTATAATTGGATACAGCCAGGTGCATCCTTACGGCAGGGGCTGGAACCGAGGACCACAAACTTCTTCTGGGCAGCCAAAGCCAAGGCTTCCACCGCACAAGTCTTTTGTGAAGGCTCTTGAGCTGTTTTACAGATAAACACACACACGTGCATGTGAAACCCCTTGGCAAAAACAATGGTTGTTTTGCATGCCAAATATGTCAGTTGCATTTCTTTTTACAACTGAATTCATTCTCAAGTCATGAATGCAAAAAACAATAACAAAAAAAGCCTAGTGAGTGTTTAAATTTAGAGCATTAATTTTGCATTCCAGTATAGAGGGAACCCAACAGTCTCATACTTCAGAAAAAGCCACTCCAGTTCTGCTTTATGAGCAATTTCATTCTGCTTGTGTTTCCAGAGCCTACTTCAAAGTGCAGATGCATTTCAGGTAAATAACGACAGCTTCAGAACAAGTTTTCCTTGTAACACAAATCACCTCACTAATGAAATCCAGGAGAAAATTCAGAACAACTTGATATCCATCTGCCTGAAATCAAATCCTTCTATTTATATAGTGCGAATTGGGGCCCGATTCCTCCCCTGATCAGATCAGGGGTGAAACTCCTGCAGACTCAAGTGGGATTGGGGCCAGCCCTTTACTGTCCCTTGGTGACTGTTGCCTGAACCTGAGTGAGGATGCCCTGGTCCTTCCAGCACGCAGCAGAGAACGTGCCTCTGGGCACAGCAGCCAACAATGGGGTCAGGTTGAGAAGAATATGAGGCACCTTCCCTCAGCATGGAGAATGGTTTCTATAGTTTCCACATTTCCTTCCTGTTCCTGTCAGTCATGCACAGGAGAAAACAATGAAGAAACAGCACATGGAATATAGTAATGGGAACCCAGGAATGAGCCACACGCTAAAAAGAAGAGAGTCATCACATACAGGGTTGAAAATATCAACTGGCTGGACTGCCAGATAAATCAGACTAGCCCTGGGGAATTGGATCTATACCTGTACTCACCTCTTCACCTCAGACCTCAAGAGTAAGCTTCCCTTTTGCTCTGGGAGCCTGGTGGGTGGATGGTGCAGCTCTTGGTCACCTTCACCTGCATCACCGAACCACTTGTCTCTCTGCAGCCCCACGCTTGCTGCTGGAACCGCTGCTTCGCTCAGGTCCCATCAGCCATCCCAGTGGGATGAAGGAGGCAGAGATGTCCACTTGGCTTTGCAACAAAGAAAAGCAAACTGCACTTGAACCTGGAAATTTACAGGAATGCAGAGCAGCCACGTTGCTAAGCCAGCTGCAAACCTGCTTTGCTTGGGGCTTTTCCCTTTGTAGGGTTGAAGGAATGAGGAGCGTGCTGCCAAGTAGGACATCAGTACTACAAACAAATGGAAAGCCCTTATCCCACCAGCAATCTTGACCTGGTAACGGGGCAGGCAGCTAGAGCAACAAGAAAGCACGGCTCCTTCCTACTCACAGAAAAGGGAGGTGGTAGGACACAAGTTATAATTAGAGCCACCCACAGCAATTTTGGGGAAGCTTCAGTACATGTATCAAGATCTTATTGTAAGTGCTGCCAGTTCACCATCTGCTTGGACTGGGCCAGACGAGAAACCCAGTGGCAAGCACCCACAGATACATCTCCTTGCCTGGAGTTCAGTGGTGCTTTAAGCCACCTTGTTGCCTGCAGGGAAAAGCACAGAGCAACGGGAACTTCTCTGTAAAGCTTTGCCCCAAGTGTTCCCCAATTTAAAGGATTTGCTTCAGCTGTGGAGACAAGCTCACACTGGAGCCCACACTCCTTTCTTTCCATTGAATTCTAAAATGTCAGCGGTTCATCCTAACTGGATCTACTCAGTAGAGCTTCCTGCAGCTGGAAAAACATCAGTTCTGCCAAGCGCTGCATTCTGGGGGCACAGCACTTTTCCCGCCTTGGCCACCCATTCGTCATGCAAAGATGCACACCTGTCCCCTTGCAAAAGCAGCACCATGGACCACAGTGTGGGGCATGCAATGTGACCATGCCTGGACTGAAGCACTTCAGAGCCACCCCCAGCTCTCCATCCAGCTGCCGAGGAGGCTAGGAGCAAGTCCTGGTTCATGCCACCCTTGCCTCAGACAAGCTGGCTCACAATGTCAGAGCTCAGCTTCAAAAAAAGATGATTGGGTGAACTAAGGAGCTGATGTGGTCTTTACACTAGTGGCATGTGGGTCTTGCAGCCTCCTGGGCTGAAACATGAGCGGTTTTGCTTTGGTCCTAGCTCATGTGGTGCTAATGCACAACGTGGATTTGATAGCCCATGTAGGAGCCTTCAGGCAGCATTGCTGGCCCAGTGCAACTGTGTCCACAGCTGCATCCACATCTGCACTGGCATCAGCACCCTCATCCCTATTCCCAGACAGGAGTTTCATTCATTTGTGTCTCTCTCAAAAGTAGAACAAGCCCCCATGGTGCAGGCTAAACCCCACCAATATGAAGATTTAAAACACCTGACCAGTAAAGCCACATCAAGCCATTCTGAGAAACAGGATCTGCCTGAGGCAAGTGGGTCTTCAGCTGAGGCACCACTGCTTAAATTGTTACATTTGCTACAGACACCATGATTTTTGGTGCTTCCTCCCAAATCCCCACTGCAGTACCCTGGGCCTGGCTGTGAGAATCTCAGCTTCTACCATCTTGCTTTTAACTGCCAGCATTTCTGAGCTTCCCTCTTTGCAGAAATAGGCTGCAAAACAAGAGCCCGGCACTCTCAGAGAAAACAATTTATTTTTTAAAAAATTTTTATTTTCCCCCCTACCACTGTGATTTATTTAAAGAGGCACTTGTGGGCCTCACTCAGAAGTTTCGGGTTCTGCTCAGTCTGGGGAGTGTAATCACAAAGCTATTACTGCAACACGGGCACCCCGGGAAGCCCTGTGATAGCTGCTCTGTGGTGGTGCCCAGGCTTCATGCGGTGCCGAGCGGGTACCTTTCCAGCTGAAGGCACAGCAAGAACTTTCTTCCAGGTAGACAGAATATAATTACAGAGGCTATGAATGGCGATATGTGTTCCAGGGACCTGGGTGGAGATGGGGCAAAGGGGGTGTCAGCATGTTTTGAAGATGCTTTGAAATGTATTTGTGTGTTTCTGAGATGAACCTTAAAGAAAATACCTGAAAACTGGTTTTGCTTTTCCTAAAGCATTGGCTCTTTCAGGCAGCAGCTTTGCCAGAAGTCATTAATCACATCTTTATTAACAAGGGCGGGGGAACAGTGACCTCAAACAACCGAGGAAAACAACTAAAACTACATTCATTTGAAGGACCGCTTTTTAAAATATCTTCTGGCCAGCACATGCTACTGTTGATGTATATTTAAAGTGTAGTGAGTCTTTGGGATGTATTGGAACTTCTGCACAGAACCAGGGCAAGACTCGACTCAGGGGTGTGTGTGACTTAACTATAAGTCTCCTGGAGTAAAAAGGGATAAAGAAGAAAGTTTTTAAGAGGTCTTCACACTTTTCTGCTACATCAAAATGTACTATGAGTAGGACAGGCTTTTCACTTCTGAAGCCTCAAAATTCACAAATCTCATTAGATCCAGGAGGAACATCATGATCATTCAATTCCCTCTAGCCCTGCCAGTCTGTTTCCTCCAAAGTATCCAGTTAATGCCACGACACAGGGTTCACCACACCCCTTGTAATGTGCTAATTTTCTCAGTTAAAAATGCAGAGTCAGCTGCATGAGCAGCCATGGTAGGTGGGGGATCCAACCCACGACATAGGAGCCCCTGCTTTTGGGGTGGGCTTGGCAGAGGATACAGTGTCCTTGCCCCTGCTTTGTCCTGCCGAAACTCCGCGTTTGCTCCTTGTTCCCCTCTCTGAGCTGGTTTGTCCACTGGGATACAGGGATGGGTGAGAGCAGGGACTTTTGAGGGGATTTCTGGAGCCTGCCTCAAAATGCATTTACTGTGGGGCGGGCTCTCGGCGGCAGCGTGGGGAAAGGGCAGGTCCCCACCTTGGGTAGGATACTAATTAGTGCATCGTAGTTGGCCCGTCTGTGAGCCCAAACCCTGGAAGGCTGTTGCCACTGATAACACCCACCCGCTGTGGCATCATGTACGTTGATATAACCTTAATTAATGATATTACTGAGCTAATGAGGAGATAAACCACGGATCCCAACTCCTGTTAAGAAATTGTCTTAAACACCAATCACTAGTCACAATGGAGAAAGAGATAGTGGGCCAAAATGCACACCTGGAGTAAAGAGGTGTGGCTCCAATGTTTTCTGGTGAAGTTGCATTTGTTTACTCCAGGACTGACTATGAACCATCCTGATTCACACACGGCGGGTGTGCGCTGGGCGGGAAGTTGTAAACAGCCCCAGCCTTATGTAATGGCATGAGTCTTGTGCAAGAACTGTCATCCGGATTGCAGCAGGATTGATGGCTGCGAAGATCAGCACGGTGCCAGCCCAGGGTGCAGATACGTGTGGGAGTGCACCAACCCCAGGTTTGCTCTTCCCAGACCCTGAGCCGGTACGGAGGGTCTCTACGGCCACCTCTGAGCCCTTGGATACCTCACAGGGATTGTCTAGTCCACATGGCTTTGGGAACAGTGGGCAACACCAGGCACTTCTTAGTGGTTAAGAACTTTTTGGGCTGCTTAACTGGAGAAGATTTGCCAGTTGTGACTACAAAACTTCCCACCGTTGTTGGGGTGGTGTGGACGTAACTTGTAAAACTGAGAAGGGACCTGTTTCGCTGCGCTGACTTGATTCGTTGGCTGTTACTTTATTTCCTTGCTGTTGTTATTCTGATCCAGTGAAATTAAAAAGGCATGAGTAGCCTATTTGGATCTGAATGTGTGAGTTCCTGCCCTGCAGAGCTTTCAGTAGAGATTAGATTTTACATGCCATTGTGTGGGGGAGATGTGCCATCAGGCAAAGGAGGAACAAATGCAGGCGGGGCGAGACTGGAGAGAAGGAAGCCAGTACGCCTGCATGAAGCTGCCTGCTGCTCATCGGGGTGGTATCTCCATCTCACTGATGTTTGGGCAAGTATTTCAGAAAACATTCACCTTCTTCGGTTTCTACAGGATGTTTAGCTCCTGGGATGAGACATGGCAGCCACTTCCTCCTTATTTTAAAACTTGGCCTAAAATAAAAGACATGCATAAGAACATATCCCAAGCCTCATGTTCCTGAGTGTGCAAGCAGACTAGCTAAGGGACTCTGGCCCTTGAGAATAAACCTTCAAGTCTCTGGCAAGATAGATATACACTCAGTCTGCTGGTATCCAAATCAATGTTGAGAGATTCCAAGGATTTACGTGAGCACCCAACACACAACACAGATATCACGAGCAGACAAGCCTGGCAAATTGTTATGCTACCAAATTCACACCTACTTCAATTACTTTACTCTAGCAATCTGACTGTTTCTGTTCAGTCAGGCTGTTTCCTCCTTGATAAAATAAAAAAAAAGAAAAAGGTGTTTGTTTTTTAAGTGATCACAAGGCATGCATATATCAGAAAAAAAAAAGAGAGCAACTATCTTCTGCTTACATCTCTATTATTTCTATTGTTCAGGTATGCCTCAGGTACTTTCCCAGACATGTTGCCTTCTGATTTTAACATTACCATCTGGAAATCAGATACTTGTACATCTTTTGTGGTGCTGTTCAGTGGGGAGGGAATTTGTTATTGCTCCTCTTGGATAGTTCCGGCTTGATGCACACAGATAGCTCAGAGAAGAGGGATGCTGTCAGATTTGATGCCGCTGCCTTCCAGCTCAGAGACCAGCAAAGGCTGAGTGTGCACAGCACGTCTTGGGAGACAAGCAGAGAAAGTTTTCATGACACCTGCAAGCCAAGTTATGTCCACAGGGTCTGAACTCCTTCACTCTTGGGAAGCTACTCGGTTGGTTAATTTTGTGCTGAACCCCCTTTGCAATCTGTCACACTTGGTAATGCCTTTAATGAGCACTTGCTTTGCGAAAGTCCAAGGAAAGAAGGGGTGATGTCCACGCAGCAGCCATAGACCAAAACAGCCCAAACTTCAAGGGCAGTTGGAGCTCGGTGCAGGAGCAGATGCAGAACTGACCTTTGTGGGTTTGACCCATCTCTCGAAGTTGATTCTGATCATTTCCTGATTCAGAGCCTCGTGCTTTGACCACAAACCTACCATATCCCATTCTTTTTGGTGTACATCTCTCTCTGGTCCCTTAACTAAACACTGCCCAGTAAATGCTTACAAATTCAAAAGGAGAGGCTACTAGTTCAAAGTCCCACAGTATCAGGGCAACTGGAAAGCAAAGACAACCAGCAACAAGAATCAAATCAGAGCCAGGAAGAAAGCCTAACTGTTTGAACACTGGCAGATACCTGCTTCAGACATTTATCCAGCCTTTATTACACCCATTCCTGAACACAAAAACTAGCAAACCAAACAGTGCAATAACACATGGGTTCAGGTGGGTGACTGAAGTGGGCTGCTCTGGTAATTTTATGAGATTATTGCTCTTCGTGCTTCAGCCTAGAAAGCGGAAGAGTTGTGTCCCAGTGATGTTATATGACTGTAGGTAAGAGGAATAGAGTAATATGCTGGTATCACAGTGTGGAGGATCTTGTGGGATATCAAGAAGTGAGCAAACGGTGACAGGCTGTGCATGTATCTGATTTCTTCTTTAAAAATTAGCTCAGCAGACTCTTTCTATTCTTCTTCTTCCTCTTCAAGACACAGTGGCTAAAAATGGCCTTTCAAAACTAAATCAAGCCTGAGGCTGGGTCTGAAAGCACTTAACAAGGGGCAGAAGTGGTTAAAAAAAATTATAAATTCCCATGCTGTTCCTAGCAGAGATACCCCTACCTCTGCAGGTAAACAGTAGCTATATCATGTTAGACAACTTCTGCCAGCTTCAGACCAATGCCTGGCCCACTTAAGACAGATGATGGGAGGGCAGAGACTCTGTGCTGATACTCTCCCAAGAGGCTCTTGTCTCCTAAGGGCACTGGGCACCCCATCCCAGCCATCTCCTGGCATGGTCCAGCATGTTCAAAATCACAAGGGCATAACAAGATTATAAAGCAAAACTGCACTACACAATAGTATGAAAACAGTTGTGGACAACATGATGGAAAAGCTGTTGGGGAACTGAACTGAGTGGAGTTAAAAGCTAGAACTATTATTTGTGGCAGTCAGTTCAGCCTTTTTAAAATGAAAACCAGGCCTTCCAGACAAATCTAATTACGTTCTCTGGAGAGGTTAAAAGTTTGGTTGGGAAAAGCGTCTCTGTGGATGGGATAGATTTTGGCGAGGGAGTTGATTTAGCACATTCTCTGAACAAGTAAGAATATGTGAAGTCAATAGCATGCACCGTACATGGCTTAGGCAGCAGTGAGATTAAAGCTCCTCAAAATGAGCAGTCCCTGGGGAGTGACTCAGGGCACATCCCCAGAGGAGAGCCTCGGGGAATGACAGGACATCCAATGATTTGCAAGGCTTTTATCAACCATCTGGAAGGTGATGCGTGATGACGGTTGTTGCCAAAACCTGCATGTGCCACCAGGCAGGTAGAGAGGTGGATGATGAAGAGGTGGGGTCAGTGGCGTGGAGAGATCTGGGTCACTGGACTTGGGCAGGCAGGGGAGTCAAGGTGCAACCGACCAGTGCAGAGGGAGAATCCCTATCCTGGAAAGAAGAGCCGGGACTTGGGAAACGCTACGGAGGATCAGAGTGGACAAGCAGCCTGAGCTGAGTGAGATATCACAGCTAAAGGGCCTCGTAGGAGCTCTGAGGTATGGACGAGTTCTGGTTCCACAGATGGCCTTAACCTGGCAAGTATTTTCCCCTTTGTTGGTTCTGCATTTAAAGAAAGAAAGTTGAGAGACTTGAACAATTTAACCTGCTAAATTCATCCCGAGATTGAGTGAGAGATGATGTCATTAGAATGTGTAAGCACCTTCAGGAAAAAGCAGTGGTAGGAAGAAAGTCTTTAACCCCAGGAAAGGCCCGTGACAAGCACAGTACAGCCCAGTAATTTCAGGTAAGAAAGTACCATGCATTTTTTCCGTCAAGATGAATTCAAGGGGCAAGACTGGATCCACATTTCCTGATGCTGTCAAATCCAACCTGGCTGCCCTCCTAGGAGGTCTGATTGAGATCAAGTTGTGTTTTGCCAAACACAAGTTAAACACAGAGGTGAGGGAGTGATAATCAGGGATCCCTGAAGTGCTGGAGCTCAGGAGGGAGTCTCCAGCCCTCCCTTGCAGCCATGAATTCTGGGACTGAGTACTACAAAGCAGAGGAAGAAAAATCTAATTTAAACGGCCTGCTGTCTCTTGGAAGGTACAAGAGGGTGAGAAAACAAATGAAAAACCCTGGGAGTTCTTGGTAACCACTCCCAAGCTGATAAACATCCAAAAAAAAAAAAAGCCTTCATCCTTTCTCTTTTTTTTTCCTTTACAATACTAAAAGTGAAATGACTTTATTATTATATAGAGGTTTGTTGGCTGTGATCTTTTCAGCACACTGGCAAGTTGCTCCTGTTTTGGTTTTGTTTGTGTTTTGTGAACAGCTATAGTGGGGTTTTCCACTCTTTGTTTCCAAGTGTGTGTTTGGGACTTGCTGAGAACAAGTTAAACACAACAAATGAGTTTTGGACAGAGCTTTGAAAGACATTAATTCTGTGGTCATTCATTCTCCTCTCTCGGGAAGCAAGTCCCATACGCGGGCACTGTTTCTGAGAAAGTTTTGTCTTCATCCTGACTGGCATCTTTGCTTGGTAATGCTTGCAAGGCATTAAGCTGACAACCAAGGGCTCAATCCAGGAAGATAACAACAGGTATTTTACCCTTAACATTGCCGAAGGATGAGTTCATATATTGATGTACCAGTAGAGGTGGAGTTGGAGGATACTGGGCATAAAAAACCTCACCAAAATCCCACAGAAACTCAGTGTCAAGCCTGAGATTAATGCCGAACACACACACACACACACACGCACACGCACACAGAGTCTGTGGCTTTAGCAAACCATGAACAAATAGGGCAGGTAGTAAATCTAGAAAAGTCTGTAGCAAGGTTACGAGATTTGAACTTGAAGACCAGATGAAGAATTAAGCAGAAATACAGCTGTTGAAAGAAATACTTCATACAATGTTGATTATCTCATCCCCATATTCTTGCAATAATTTTGACAAGCATTTAATTTTATCTGTTATTATTAAGAAAATTATTCCTTTAAGGACAAAATCTAACTACATTTTTCAGGTCAGCTTGATTCTGGGAATCATTCTCACTTGCCTGTGGTTTTTGCTATCAGGCCAAATTCAATCCCTAGTGTATTTCTCTGGATTCAGTGGAGTTATGTTGAAGATCAGCTTGGCCTTAGGGCCTTTAGTTATATTGCCAATGGATTTCTTTAAAGGGATATTTCCCTACTTTGAATGCAGTGATTCCGGGCAGTGATTTTCATCTTGCAATCTGGAAGCACTCCTGCATATCTTAAGGTAGTTTTAGTTGTTCTGATACTGAAGAAACCTTCTCTGGCAACAGAAGACATGTCTACTTCTCATCCGGCTGAAGGCCCCTGTGTGCATGTGCTCCGGCCGGTCTGTGGATGGCAGCCTAGAGAGCCACCTGCAAGGAGCCTTCCATCCCTGGAAAGGTCTGATGAGGAGTCACAGGAAGGGACATGAAATATGGAACCCATCAAAGCAGACTGAATGTTACTCACGGTATTTCTGATTGACAGAACAGTATCTTATCTTAGCCCAAAACCTTTGCACCCAACCCTCCGGGCGTTTGTGCGTGTGTTGGGAGGGAAGCCAGTTGCCTGATTTTGTCAGAAAACTAATTAGAGGGATTATTTAGATTCCATTACTGTGGGAAGCAGCTCCTGGTAAGAGTCTTTTACCTGGAGAAAGATGAAGGAAGGACCCTAAATATGAAGGATGGGCCTTAGAGCATCCTGAACCCTGGCCCTCAGGGCATCCTCCACCCTGGACCTCAGCAGCTGCGAGATGCCCCTGGCTGAAGGCAAGGGAGTGTAGATCCAGTGCTTCTGCAGAGAATCCTGCTCCCATGGGGCTGCCGAGCCCTGCAGGGTAGGTCAACACAGGGGATGTGTCCCCACAGAGCTTCCTCTGCACTTGTACTTTTCATCGCATGAGGTGCAGGAGCAAAAGGAAGGGCTACAAGGCTATGGGTTCTACGTGGCAGAATTCTATGGGTGCGGGATGGTGTTAGGACAGTATCACACCTGCTGAAATGGTTTAGCAGCACTCCCCTCTGCCCTGAATGTTCCAAGTGTTGCCTGTTTCAGCTTGCTTTGGCAGCCAGGTTACTCCCTGAGCGCTTCGAACCACAGGAGAAAAAAAAATCATGAGAGCAAATGCAAACCTCTTTGTCTTGCTTCATACAAGATGCAAAATGTACTAATGAACCTGTCTGAAACCAGTTGCTTGCATACAACTGAGCAACACATGAGGCTGATACTGCAGTTCTCAAGAGAGTTTTGTCCCCACGACAAAAGAGACCTGAGACAGCTCAGGGCTAGGAACTGGCAGGGAACTGTTATGCAAAAGAGCAGCATCAAGTGAAGGGCACACAATGTGCTTGTGAGCTTCTAAACTGAAAAATCTTGTAGGGATTGATGATGGGCATGTCACTGAAAAGCAATGTTTACCTTGCTTTGGTGAGGATTTGTGCTCTTATTATGACCGCATCTGGTCAGAAGAGAGAGAAGACCTGTAAATCTTAATAACTTGATACAACTGGGCAAGCCAGAGTTGCTGTAGGACTCTCCAGCACACGACTGTGAAGCAGAGAAGAGCGTGGTTTGAGGGAGCAGGGCTCAGGAGTGAGCTACTTCTTTCCCCCTGCAGCCACTATCAGCTTTGCACAACTACTGCAGTGATCCAGCAGCCTGTGAAGCATAAAACCATTTGAATGCAATTTGTGATACAGTGTCACATAACTGATTTCATAAATGAAAGAGAGGTGATGTGATTTCTGTGTAGTACAGCCGATGTGTATATCTGTCTGCTGATCAGCTCTGGAGACCTGAGTTCTTCCCCAGCCTGCCATCTCCACGAGCCTTCCTTGAAGACCAGCTGCAAAAAACCTTGGCACTAGCAAGCTAAAGAGAGATGGCACAGTTGCCAACCTCCACTTGTTGCTTCATCTCAAAGAGACCAACTCTGAAGGTGGTTTTGGTGAGGAAGAACAGGAGCATTTTAAAAGGTTGGTGCCTGTGTCATCTAAAGCAGCAGCTGGCTGACTCAGAGAGCAAAAACCATTTTCTGTGGTGTCTGGAGACCTCTGAACAGCTGCAAAATCCCACTACTGAGATCTTGGTAAGGTCACAGTTGCGATGGACTGGGCACATTGCCAGGGTGGAAGATTCCAGGATCTGCAGCCTCCTGGGAACACCTACCAGCCAACATGAGCTTTGTAAAGGCACCTGAAAATCCTTGCTTAAAGCTTGTCAGCTTAACATTAATAACTGGGAGGAAAAAGGTTTAGAGCCACTGTGATGCAGCACGAAGCTAAAATGGAGGAGAAGTGAAGGAACTCAGAGAAAATCAGCCATGCCATTTAAAAAGCACAACCAGAAACATGCTCTCTCTCCACAGACTGTCCTGTTTTTACAGGATCATATACACTCACAGAGCACAAGTAAAAATAGCTAAAGGGACAGTCACTGCAAACTGCAACAAATAACAATTTAATAATATGATTTTAATGAAGAAATCCACGGCACCCAATAAATTCAAGATTTGGCACAACAGCAGTGTCCAATAGCCATAAATAAAGCAATTTGCTAATGACTGCACATTCCATCTCATCTTCCTTGATGCCTTCCACGGCGTCATTCCTCTGAACCACAGCTTTTTTTTAATCTCATCTTAATCTACACCACTATTAGGTGCCGCACTTCTTCCTTGACAGCACCATATTTGAATGGCCACTAAGTAGGGGCCTGCTCCAAGTGAAGGTGAGGCTCTAACACATGCTTGTCTCCTGCAGGATCAGCCTGGAGAAGTCTGAGGAGCACGCCTTGACTGCTCTCAGTCACTCACATGTAATCAGCCATGGGTAATTCAGAGCCAGAACCACCCCTCTGGCCCTTAACAGATTCTACACTTAGGATTCAGTTGGCTCCACAGGTCTGACATGTCATGACAGAGACATTTCTTCCTCACACAGCTCATTTTGACCTGAGCTAATGAGAGATTAACCAACCGGCAGCAGCAAATCGGCTGCTTCTAGTCTAGGGAGGGCATCTCAGGTTCTCTCCCTAACGAGCTTCACATTTGGCTTTTCTTAACCGAAGGAAAGTTCATCATCACAAACATCCTGCCAGTGATACAGTCCTTATCTGACAAATGGAGCCCAAGGAAAGCTGCTTGCTATGACCTAATGGTGTTTGCTGCTTACCTGGCAAGACACCAGTGAGTTGCTTGTCCCCTGCACCAAGAAGTCACTAAGCAGATGCTCATGTCTCCTAAACAAAAAAATCTTTGCTTTTTAAAAATAAACTCAGAGTTTCCAACAGACCAAAAGGACTTCGGAGGCACTTTGCCCCTTCTGCTGCATGCTGGGTTTCTGCAGGGACCCTGTTTCTGTGCAAGTTATCCCCACTGCACTGCTCTTGCAGCCTAGGAGAAGGCTGCACTCCAATGGCCTTCAGTCAGGCCCTGTCAGGAGCGTCGGGAGATGATTAACTCTTTTGTCACCACTAAACCACAACAGGAACATTTTCATCTTTTTCTCAGTCATTAAGTTTTTGCATACTGGAATTATACATGTTAAACAAGGAAGTTTTCCAGTGGGGTGCACATCCTTGAGTCGTTCAGTAGAATGAGCTTTTTGACTGTCCATAATCACAGAGTACATGACAAACCACAAAAGAAGCCTCCTTCTTTTTAACTTCTTTTGGCCTAAGTTGGGTTAGACTTGAAGTCAGGGTCTGAGACAAGCTCAGAACTATTTTGCCATCACCATCAAATCCCATTCTGGGGCAGCTTTGCTATTCAGTGTTGCTGCAACTGCTTCGTTTCTCTTCAGGTTTCCACTGCAAAATTCAGTTTTGTTTCCTTATGCAACTTTATAGGCTATGGTAGGTGGAGATAAGGAGGCCAAGTCCTGAAATGATCTGTGCTTTTGTTTTGCAACCTCGGTGACAGCAAATATTCATGTGCACGTGTTCACCGCCCAACTTGTCTGACCACTCTGCGTGGCCGTTTTGGTGACATGCAGAAACCTTCCACGTACTCCCTGATTCCACACACACCACTGAAACACGGTTAATGCTGTTGGGAGCCCCCGAGATGTGCTTTCCTCTCCATATTCCTCCTGCATTTTGCACATCGAGGATGTTCCAGGTCCAGCACTTCTCCTGTGCCAGGCCCTTCCTGGACTGTGGCTGTGTTACACAACTGTGCCCTGCGGATTGAGGCAAGGATTAAAGGTGTCCAATCTATTAGGAAATCAGAGCAGTGAAAGGTCAGGGATGATTTTATTTTCTCTTGGCTTCGGTAGGCGTTTGCTGGAAAATCACAAAAGTACTTTGAAAACTGGGGGTAGCAAGGTGTGGCTTTCCAGAGCACTTGCTGGCATTCATGTCTACACGTGAACTAGTTACAGGTATGGCAAAGCATTACTAATCTCTGAGCTATTTAGAAAGGAAGTACCTCTAGGATCTCCTCATTTGTCTCCCTTGTTTCTTAAACACCATTCAGTCACGCAGAATCTCCTCCCCTCCTGGAAAATTGCTTTGCAGAGCTCCCTGAAGAAAAAAAATAGTCCCTGGATAGTGAAACAAACAATCCCAAAGTGGATTGGTCTCCTCCTGCAAGCTCATGCCCTAGTAACTGGGTAAGAAATCCTGGAGACCATGGAAAGAAGAGGCCAGTCCAGAGGCTGCCCGAGGATTCAGATGCTCTCGAGGCTCATGGGAAGAACTCTCTTATCAGGGTCAGGAGTCCAGCTGGAACGAATCTGGAGCTGACCCTTCTCAAAGTTTGTGCATGTTTGGATGGTTTCTGATTCAGACAAATCTCTGCTTTCAGACATCCCCCTGGAAGACGGGGCTGCCAATTGGCTTTGCAAGACCTCGCTGGCCTGGCTGGTTTGGTTACATCTGAATTCTCCCTGTTTCCTTCCCCTCCGCTCCAGTACGCCCATCTACATCTGGCTTCCCCTTCAAACTTAGCCCCAGATGTATTTCATTGCAGCTCTGTTCCTGGGATGCTGTTGCAAATGGCAAGAAATTGCGAACAGTATTCCCAGAGGAAGCCGCACTGAAGAAAGAGTTGAAAGAGAGGGAAACCTCACCATTGCTATTTAATTTTTTCTTAGCTTCAACTTCTTGCATTGCTAGAGTTACAGAGAAAAAGGAAGTGTTACAAAGGCTGCCTTGAACAACAGGAGGATGCTGGCTCAGGCAGTGAAGGGTGAAAAGAAGAAGTGGGCACTGTGGGAGAACTGGTAAAGATGAGGTGGGTGAAGGAGGTGCTCCAGCGCCTGGTTTGTGTGTACCAAGAGCAGCAAGCAGTGAGGACTAGACAGCCATCAAAACAGATGGGTTAGGCAGTGCTTGAAGAACAGACGTGAAATGAAAGATGACATTTGTGAAAAGAAAAAAAAAGGGTTTTCTCATAGTAGGATAATTCTGAAGTGCAAACACCAAAGGACGGTGTTCCTGCTTCCAAATGTAAGCTGACAAGCAGCAAAGAAAGAAAGCCAAAGCTCCTGAGCTCTGATCCTAGCGTGACACCAACTCCTTGACCAGAGTGCTTGCTAATTGCACGTGCCATAGGCAGCTTTCAAAAGCCAATACAAAAACATGGATCGGGGTCCTCAGAACCATGGAGAAGCAAGTCAGGCTTGGCTCAAGGGGATCTAAGAGCATTCGGTGCCTAATATCTCTGGCCAGCTTTTGACCAGCTGAGAAATGGAGCATGTCTCACCTGCCACAGATGATGCTGGGAGGTTAATAATGCTATTTCATGTCTGATGTCCTCCGACAGAAAACTGCCACATAACACAGCACATTATTCTACCCTAAAGCCAAAGTCTCCTCCACCCAAATAAATATGTATTTGTGTTCCTCGCTTCCCACTTTTAATCTACCAGCAGTACTTACCAGAAAAATCACAATAAATAAAAATCTCTGGCCATACAAATGTGCCAAGAGCTTGGCTAATCAGCAGGATTCTAGTATGTCGCTACAGATTTTGGCAGCCTTGTATCAAGAAAATGATGCAAGCCCCTTCCCCGGACCCAGCGCAATGGAAAGTGCTTCCAGCTGATTCGGATTGTTTATTCTAGGTGAAAGTTTGCAACATTTCCATTTGGTTTCACCACCATGAGCTTTACCAGGCCTTTTTCTCAGGCAATGAATGTTTTCTCATTTCTCTGCTTGATCTCCTAGTTACAGGCTTAGTTGTTACATCGCTTTTATTACTCCTGAAGGCCTATACTTGGCCAAGAATGCGTGGATTTCATCTCGTGAGAGGTGCAACAATTTCATCTCCTGCTGACTTCAGTCAGACTGCATGACCTAACACCCATTGGCCTGAGCAAAGGATCTAGTCTTGAAGAACATTGGAAGAATGGACAGAGCCTGAGCAGAAATGCATTAATCATTATTATGACATTTCTATGCATTATTATTACATTTCTATTTTTATTACATTTCTGTACAAAATCCTGTACATTTCTAAATGCACAAGAAAAGCTCCTTGCATGGCTTTAGAATTCAGAGCAGCGTGGCATGTGGTGTTAGGCAGTACCTGCAGCCTTGCAGAGCTTTGGCCTGGAAAGATGAGACCAGGCCAACCTTGTTATGAAAAAATGAGTGAACTGTACATAGCGATTCTTCCCTTGACTTGAGCCAGGCCTGCAGAGGGGCTGAAAGTGTACTTCCAGGAACATCTTGCTCTGTTTTTAGCCTAAACCAACTATTGCCTCATTCTCTTTGTTCCTCTCTGTCATTTCTTCTTTCTGGAGCAATAGAACGAAGTTCCACTTTGAAATGAATCACTGTTCTAATGCTCCTTAAATTAAGGAACTGACCATTCTGGTAAGACTCATGCTGACTAATTGCAGGTGTTGGTTAAATTTCTCCAGTAAAACTTCTAAAAAATCAAAGCCGTTCCCAGCTGCCATTCAAATTCTGGGCAGCTGAGGAGCTTAGAAGATCCAGCTGGGGTGGCTTTGTAAAGGGAAATCTCTCACAAAAATGTCCCAGTCCATTGCAGCCCAGCTAAGAATTCGACCTTTTATTTCCAAACACTGCAGGGTCATTGGCTAGCCAAGTCAGCTAATACCAGGTCTTCTGCCCAGTCCACAGGCTAAGCCACTATTTAAAATATCAGTGTCTCTCAGAAGGAAGCATCTCTGGCATTGCAGTGTGCAGCATGTTCACATGATCAAGTCAAGATAATCGCCCTCTCTGTTAAAAATGCGTGGTTAGGATGCAGATGCTGACTTCAGTGACCCAACGTGTAATCCCTAACAATCCAGGTGTCACTGAAAATGCAGAAATCATCTGATCCTTTTTACATCAGTTACAACCCAGA
The DNA here is from genome assembly GCF_000703405.1 of Apaloderma vittatum. Lineage (NCBI taxonomy): Eukaryota > Metazoa > Chordata > Aves > Trogoniformes > Trogonidae > Apaloderma > Apaloderma vittatum. Next base: position 116,136 of record NW_009716295.1, read on the forward strand.
AAGTTTTCCACTTTGCATTTCCCCATTGTGCTCATAGGGGAAAAAATTGGACCCAGAAATATTCTTTCTCCAGGATTGTGCATGGGTGTTTTGGGAGAGATGTTTTGATGAAAGATGGTCTTGGGTTAAATCACAAGCATGAGCCGCCAGGCAGCATATGTGAAGCCTCAAGCTGATGGCATATTTCCTGGGCAGGTCGTGCAGCTGTGTGACTGTTGTGTTCCCCACCTGCACCACGGGAGCAGCGATCTCTTCACCTGATGCCATCTCTTGAGCCGCATTTAAGAGAGGATTTGGAGGAAAATCTGCCAGGTATAAAACTCCTCACAAAGTGTGTCACAGGCAGGCTTTGGTCTCCAGGTCCTGCCGTTTAATAATAAACCTGCTGTTTATTTTGTGGAGCTCGTTTCCTAGATAGAGCACCAAGAAGGTGTCATGAATACCTGTGTGCTATACTCACCTTTCCCACAGTGTCCCAAGCACCTGGCGAAGGTACCTCGGCACCGTCAGCCCCACCGAGACTGGGGAAACTGCGGCTCTGCTCGTGCTGCAACAAGGCAGAGGCAGGTCTGGGCACTCCTGGCTTTCTAACACCTGTGCCTCAACCACAAGGCCAAATTAGTACTGAAGGGACCTGTGTTTTACTCCCCCCTTCTTCTGCATTAATTAAAACACATCGCTGCACACTTAAGCAATTTAAATGTTTCGGAACGAGTCTCGGGACGGCCAAGGGCGTTCAAAGTGAAGGTTGGCAGCTTGCCTTCGGCGCACTGGCTTGCCTGTCTATCACCAGCACATGTCATGCATTACAAAACTGTGAGATCTCTGCAGACCCAGCGACAATTCTACAGTTTAAGGAGAGAACACAAGGCTGAAGTCAGAAATCCCCAGTCTTCCTGAGGCTCCATCACATGGACTGCCTGCCAATGTCTCTGCTGATCTTTTTAGCAGTTTACATTGTTTTTCTTTACGCCTCTCCTCTCTGAAAAGCTGGTGGAAACTGCCACTGTAATAGATAACACCAGCACCATGGTGTCTAACAGAAAGCCTGGCTAGATCTGGGCATTAAGGTATATGCCTTCCTCTTGGGGATTTTTTTTGGAGCTATTCAGGGCAAGAAAGAAGGAAGTAATAGCATCTCACATAAAATTCAGGGCTGGCAAAGACAGTGTTTTACCCTCAAGGTGGTACTGAAGTTCAGGGTATAAGTGAACTTTCCCCCAAAAGTCTGTTTGCCTTTCTGTCACCTATCAGTTGGCTGCAGGAGGCAGCAGGAGAAGGGACCTCAGGTGACCTCCAGAACAACTTGTGCACTGTGGACTCCAGGCAGCAGACAGCTGACTACAGTCTAGAATGGAAATGAAGAACTAATTTGCCCAGGGACATTCCCTTTTGTATTTTAAAGTAATGCAAAGTGTCTTTTCACTTTCAGCTCTGGATTTGAGGCCTAAGATGAAGAGTCACCGCCATTAGATCCACATCATCACAATTGTAACATCAAAACAAATGCTGTATTAAAAACAAACACAGCAGGCATTCACTGACATTATTAAAATATATACATATGGGTGAGGTCATTTTAATAAAGGCCTTATGCGCAGACATATGCATTTCTTACTGTCGCCTTAGGCTCACAGAAGGAACACTGTGCATCCACCACAACCTGCTCTTGTGCAGTTGCATCAGCCCAGGCTCTCTGGGTGTTCAGAACAGCTACCACAAGTGTCCTTATCACTTCCATTGACCTCCCCTTAACCCACAAAGACTAGAAAAATCACATCCATGACTTACCACATTAGCAGGACATCTCTGATCTCCATCAGGCCACCATGTCAAGGTCCTGTATCTCCTCTATCAATCTTCTGAAGGCACATTCTGATGCTGTTTGGAAATAACTACATGAAAATAATTCCTTTGTCCTATCTGTGTGCCTGGAAAAAGCTCCACTAGTCAAGGAAAAGGAAACTGGATTTTCCAGAATGACGTGAAAAACTGCAAAGCCTTTAATGTCCATCTACACACTAATAAAAATCCTCTGTATGTCACTGGGGTAGCATTAAATACCTTTCAGAATCCAGTAGAGCAGTATACTGACTTTAATTTCTTCCTGATTCCTGAGAGCTCTTTGGAAATATCTCTCCATGTGACACTTCTGAATAGATGTCCAAAAACATGCAGGAAAATGAAGCTGCCAATGACTTTTGCAAAGGAGCAAGGAAGATGGTGTGAGGTGACAAGGGGACCTGTGTGCTGTCTCCTTGCAGAAAGCATTACAGAAGACAAAAGTCCCAAAAGACACCACAGAAGACGTATGTCTGCCCCGAACGCTGAGCAAACATCTTCACACATGACTTGTGTCATAATGATGGTGATGCTCTAAGGCAAGAGGAGCATGGCCCGAGATCCAGGGCAGCCTCCACCAGTGACATGCAACATGGAGGTGCAAAACTTAGGCACAGATGGAAAGCACAGAGGCGCTGCACACAAGGAGGACGTGTGACAAAGCCAGGAGTGCAATGTGAGGGCCTGGAAGGGGAGCACACCACCCAGCTCTGCCAGCAGCACCATTCTTCTCCCTCCCAGCACTGGGAGATGGGTGACAACCAAAGGTCTGGGCCACATCCTGGCTTAATCTCCCTCCTCTGATTCCCATGATGCTTGCACCAGTGGATCTTATCCTAAAAAGTTTATCCAAGCCCTATCTGCACTTTCTGATCCCCTAGACTCAAGCTTCTCTGCAGGCTACACCTTGAAGGATTTTCATTCGTCTCTGCTATGGGATGAGCCATAAATTACCCCAGGAACAGCTTGCTTTGCTGATGTGTATTTTCAACCTAAGTTCCATTTTAATATATGATAATATAGATGATAATGTCCCCAGCCAGGATCCAGAAGGAGTGAGATGATTAAAAATAATTCATCTTAAAGAGAATTAAAGAACTGAGAGCCTCAGGAATGGTCCCACTTGAGCTCAGCACAAATCATGGGTGACAATCTGGGTCAGTTTTTATTGGGCATGCACCTTTTTGCCAGCCCTAAATCTGCCAGCCATCAAGTAGGTTTAATAAGAAGGGACAGCAAAGAGACAGAAAAGGTCAGTCTTTACTTGCAAAAGTGGTGGAAGGAAACAGGGAGATGGGGCAGAGGGAGGTGGCATGTCCCAGCAAACGTACGGAAGGTGATGTTTCCCCGGGAGAGGGACAGGCAGCAGTGCACCGGGTCCTTTGGAAAGCAAACAGGCTGCACCTGGAGCCTACTCTGCTGTTTGCTGCAACTCGGCAGCCCAGACCACTTGTGGTTTCCTCTCTGAGTCTTGCCTCTGCCCACAGTGACATACAGAAAGTGAGGGAACGGAGATGAGACACGTCTGCCGCTTTCTGACCGGCCGAGGTGCCGGGAGCATAAGGCTGCTTCTCCCAACCTTCTACTAAGAAAGCAGCAGGACGTTC
>NW_009716295.1:119601-124151 GCF_000703405.1 Apaloderma vittatum
ACCCTCTGTACACGCCATCTCCCCATGCCAGGAGGCCTGTGTGTTGCATTCCCCTACCTTGGATTAAACCACTCCACTTCCCCCTCCCGGAAATAACATGAGCAAGAGTAAGAGTGACTCACCAGTGCATATGAAGACATGCATACTCACACACACGAACATATCTTACATGTTGAGAGCCTAGGGCAAAAATTTCACCCAGCTTCTGAGCACTCTGGTTCACACGACTCTGTGAGGTTTAGTGAAAAAGAAGAAAAAAATTAAAAACAGAATGACAAAAAAACCCGCAGAACGATAACAAAATAATAAAGATTTATCAAAAGAAAAAATAAAATCCTTCTTGCATGTCTCTAGTCTGAAAGGAAACCTTCCTCCTCACGTCTGCTCTTGCATTCATGCCCCACATGGTCTCAAACCATGATGACTCTGTTCAGTGAGCAAAGAGCTGGCTTGCTTGAGGACTAGCTCACAAGTGACTGCTTCAAATCCATCTGCATCGCATATATCCCAGCCACTCCTATTAGCCTAAGAAATGGGATGTCTGCATAGCCAGTTTGAGGCTGAGTGAAGACAGTCACATGGCACTTGCCCAGATAATTCCTGAAGCTTTATAAAATCATGCTCTTCCGTAACAGTCCCTGGAAAGATGCAACATCTCACCAAGGGCTTGTGGATCTTTGTGGTTGAGTCTGGTGTTTCCTTGTCCTATTCTCCACTGGGTTGCATGAAATCCAGTGTCGAATGACTACATCAGGGCATGACTACACTAGCCAACCATGGCTAAGCACATCTGGAGCTATAGATCCCCACCTCCTGTCACAGCTGAGGCTATGTTCAGTTCCCACTGGCAAGAAGGCAACAGAGTTGGACCCGTGGCCACCAAACTACCATTCTGTGGTGGGGCGCTCAGCCCTGCTGTCACCCTTGCCTTGGCATGTGGGATTGTGCCACTCCAGGCCTCCCTCAGCCAGTAGCATGACAATATGGTGCCTCTTGAAAAAAGGGAAACCTTTTCATTATTCTGCCACCAGAGCTAAGCTCGTGGATAAGTCTTTCTGCCCAGGTTTTTTTGCAGCAAGGAAGGGAAATCAGTTATCCACAAGTGTTATTGTGTCCTGAGGTGTCTGTGTCTGGTGCAAGAGTCATCAGATGGCAGAGCTGGGTAAGAGCAGCTGCTGCCTTTTGTGAGGATCGAAGACCCTTTCTCCACAGCAGCTCCCACAGCCAGCATTCATGCCACGGCAGTGTGACATAATGCATTTCATCAGCTATTTGGAGGATGCTAAGCTCAGTGAAACCCATTCCAACCAAGTTACATTGTCTAAGAAAGAGCACTGTAATAATGGATATCAACTGCAGAGGATTAAGGTTGCCTTCTCCCTCCACTGTATTTTACTCTACATGTCTTTTTCCCCATTTTCTCTGCTTTCTTCCTCAGAACTGTTCTCGCTGGTTCTCTCAAGAAGAGCAGGGTGAGTGTGGGAATGGTAGAAGTGCAAAGGAAGGAAGTGGTGTTGCTGATTCAATAGAGTGTGCTTTTCCTTCTGAGTCAGTACAGAAGAACTATCTCACTGGGCTCAGAAGGTATTAGAACAAGAAGTCTGCCTGGGTGTGTGTGGGCTTGTATTTTAATCTCTCTGACCCAGAACATGGAAAGGTTGCACAGAAGGGATTTTAATTGTCTTGAAATTACTGAAGTCCAATTAAAACTGTGGAGTCAGCACAGCAGCTCACCCATTCATTGTATGACTCTGTGAGACCGTTGTTGTGATGATATAGGGACCTATGTAACAATCACAGGGCATGAACCTGCTTCTAGAAAGTAGAATATATCAAGAAGCATTATTGCTAAAGGCCATGTACATGATGCTGTTGAATCACACAAATTCCTGCATGGAACTCGAGACAGCAGGTCAAAGGCAGCTGGGAGGCTGGCGAAAAAATGTGAAGGGCAAGGATGTAAATTTCTCAGGCTAAATTTCCAAAATTTTCTGCAGCAGAACAGAAATAGGAAGCCTGCAAGAAAATCTGAGATTTTCTGTGCCACTCAGGACAAATACTGAAGAAAAGGATATCACACAGCAGCTAAGTAATAACTTCAATTCAAACTTCACCCCCCCGCCTCAGGCTATCAGGGTGATATCTGGTTCCAACAGAAAGAGATGATTTGTTGGTACACTGAAAGCTAAAAGAATAGATGCTAGAAACGACTCCAGCTCAGAAGGAAAAGTCACAGCAGTCATACTGCCCATGCAGAGGATCCTGCAGGAGCTTTAGAATGAAGGAGCTCAGATGCTTTAAAGATTTACAGGGATGCATTTGAATTCCTGCATTATGGGTTGTTTTGATTCATATTTTTGTTTACAATATTATTAAAAACATGAACCAACCTCTAATTTCAAAGTTTCATGCACATTTCTAGAGAACACAGGCCCAGGCTGGAGGAAATCTGGGTAGTGTCCTCTTTCATGCTACTTTCTATTAAGCTGTTTTCACCTCAAAAATCTGGCTGAGCCTGAACCCTAAACTGAAAGCAAAACTCAAAGGCTCATAAAGGTAAGGCAATGGAAAGTGATTGCCCAAGCCACTGTGAAGTGAAACTGCCATGCTTTGCGCAGTGCAGGTGTCAGAAACCCATTAAGTTTACATCACTGCATCCTGAAGAAACAAAGGACTCCGGCTTCCAGCTCTGAAGCTCTCACAAGCAGAACAGGCTTCTCTATGAACTGGTGAAAGCTGCCTGTGCACCACAAATGATGACTAGGAAACCCTGATCCCAGCTGCTGGATGACTATCAAGGATGCCCATGCCTGTATGTGCAACTGTGTGGGGTGTCTAATAATCTCCTGGGCTCTCACACAGCCTGCTCGTCACGTTATTTCTGTGCTTTTCCCTTGGTCATCAAACATCTGCCACACATGGCTTCGTCTTCATTACACCAGAAAGAACAGGGATTTGCTTGGAACAGTTTCAGTGCTCAGATCTTGATTTCAGGTAAGTATCGTAGGCTGAGGGGTCCCACGGCCATGGATTGGCTGCCTGGCAGAGCTCTGTCTCTCTCTGATACAGCTCTAACTCTTCTTGTAGAGAGCTCTTTTGAGCTAGGGATGAGAAATTAGCAATCTAAGTTTCACACTGCTTTAAAACAGCCTAGGCCAAGGTTGTCTCAAAAAAAGAGACTGTCTCAAGGATACAGCTCCAGGCTTCAAACCTGATTCAATAGCTTACTGTCTTTCCATAAAATGCTTTTGGTGGTCTGCAGGAGCAATGGAATGTATGAAATTAAGCACAACTCTTTGTCAAATACATATTAAGCTGTAGCTGAAATACACTGTTCCCAAGCATTTCTCAAAATGAATTAAGGTGGTCCTAGGTTTGAAACTCATTTTATTTATACTGCTACCTTCCCATTCTTTATTCACCATCAACCTCTCCTCACCCCTGTTCCTAAATCACGTTTTCAAACATCAGCATATGTGTACGTACAGAGAGAGGCACATCCACAGAGCCCTCAGGAAGGCTGTTATATTGCCACACGCCGTATGGTTTCATGGTATGAATGTGTTGCTCTCTGTGACTCTACCCGCAGGCTGCTACAGGAGCCTTGCAGGTCTGGGATGTAGCCTGGCCAAGAAGTCATAACGAAAAAGGAGAAATCGCAAAAAAGAGAAAGCTGACCACAGCTGCTCCTCTGCGCTTCTGACAGCCATCGCCTGGGCAGGTCTCCGTACACCAGCCCACAGCACTGCAAGGAGCCACTGACTGAAAACTTGCCTTTACAGGGAGGCCAGTGGTCCCGCAAGAGACGTGCACTGCAGCTCAAAATCTGATGGCAATCCTTTCACTGGCTAACAAACCCAGGGCACTGAAATCAGGTTTTCCCCACCACACGCTCGCCCTGCTGCAAACCCAGACAGACAGATCCCCTGTGATAGCTAGAAAAGTGCAATTTGGAAAGTGAAACCCATGAGGCCAAGCTTTTACCCTAAAGGAGCCTTACCTTTATCTTTTCAAACTGCTTGAATAAAAACTCCTTTGCTCTGGAATGGATGGCATAGAGATAAGCTTAGGGACAGCTCACAACTGCAGGACATGGGGCAGCTAGAAAGAAGCAGCTTATTTGGTTATGTCCTTACCGAATATGAGAGCATTACAAACACCACCAGACAACAGGCATTTGCTGGGTGCAGGCTGAATGAAATCATAAGTGCAAAGGAATTACCAGCTGCATTTATTAACAGAGCTCTTTTCCTTCAGAAAGCAGAAGGGATGAAATGCGTGGGCTGCGCAAGGTTTTTGCCGTGGCCACAGCAACTGGAAGGAGGGGAGAGGAAAGAGGGAAGGATGGAAGGAGAGGGGAGAGGTGGTGCTGCAGCCTGCCCACCCACACGATACCAAATCGGATGGCAAATACGGCTTTTACCCACACAAACAGCTTTGCCGTCCAAAAACCCAGTGCAGGAGGTTAGGCAGATGGGCAGACACAGCGCTTCTCAGGAACCAGAGGTCTGAGAGTGAGCCTATGGCTGGGGGGGGGTGGGGCCAGCAAG
>NW_009716295.1:124182-148861 GCF_000703405.1 Apaloderma vittatum
TGTCCAGCAGGAGATGGCAGAGAAACTGTCCAAGGATGAGAATGGAGGGAGATAAATCGTTCTAGCAGTCAGACAGACACCCTGCTTCCACCAACTTAAAGTAAAAGCACTGCAGAGCCCCAAGGCCCACCCCCCGCCGCCATTCCCATCAGTGTCCCAGGTTTGGCAGGTCTCTGGAATGTGTTTCTCACCCACATTCAAGAGAGTTTGGCTTGTTTAGTCTAGCAAAACTAAGGAGGAGAGGGCATAGCTTTGTTGTCTGTAAATACACCAGAGGCATGAACACCAGGGTGGGAGAAAAGCTATCCAAGCTAAAAGATCCTGTTGGCATGAGAACTAATGGGGGATCATTTGCTGTATGAAAACATTTGGAATAAAAATTAAGAGGAGGCTTCTAACCGGCATAGAGTTTGGCAACAGCTGCCTGCAAGGAATAGGGGCTCCGAGGGATGGCACTAGTTTGAGGATGAAGCTTGAGTCATTTTTGGAGGGGATTATAAAATGTTGGATGAGTAGGGGACTGGGAAGTTCTTTTTAGCTGGAATAAGGGCAAGGGAAATGGCAGGGAAAATGGAAAACTAGAACTGGAACAGAGTTCTCTGGAGGAGTCTCACAGAGAGCAGAGGAAAAAGCATTTCCAGATGGGGAGTAGATAAGTCCCACTGAGAAAGGAAAAAGAGGCCAAGAGCTTTAAAATCACAGGTGAAACTTCTCTCACCTTGTCAACAAAGTCTGGGGAATTGTCCCTCTGGTAGGGTGGCCTGTAGGCAGAAAAAAAAAAAAAATTGCAGCATGCAAAGCATTTCTGTCTTCCCATTAGTGTTGTTTGAAACATCTAAAAGATGTCCCAAGAGATGTTCCTCCTAGATGAGTCCAGAGGATTTCCATCACCTCCGAGACACAGCAGGAAGATCAGGGAAAATTGCAGTCTGAAAAATAACTCCTGATGGCTTTCTTTCAACTGAGCCTTTCCTTTCTGTATCCATCTAGTCACCAGCATAAAAACCTCTGCAGAGGAGAAACCCACGGGTCAGGGAGTGCCTTGTGCTTGTGGGAGCAGGAAGCCTTTCCAGTGGGTGACAGGTATGGGCACGCACCCCTCCATACCCAACCTTATCATTGCATCTGAGCCACAGCCTTGAAATGGGAAATAAAAGCTTCTGCTTCAGGAAACACATCGTGTTCAGGAAAGGGGTCCCAAGTAGCAAAGTCTTGTCTTTGGCCCAACCACACCATCTCCTTTCTGACTAAGAGAAAGTTCTCTGGTGGAAAGATTTTTGAAGGGAGAATTTTGGAAACCACCATCAGCCTAGGAAGAAAAACGGTACCAACGTGCTATCTGAGACCACTTCTCCCACCTGGGAGGTGTAAGACACATCGATATATTTTTCTATGCTTGTATTCTTTAAAACACAGATCTGGGACCAGGATGAACTGAGGATGGGAGACAAATAGCCTCACTCATTTCTGGGGACAGAGCAGTGTGCCTAGAGGAGGTATTAATCTGTTGAGTCGGAGGGAAGGCAAAATCTGGGGAGATCCATGCCTGTATCTATATTTCTACCTATGCATTTAGTAAAATATGTGTGTACACACACAGAAAAAAAAAAACCAAAACAAAACAGTCCACTGCACACAGTCCTTCCCTGGGGAGGGAACGAGAGAAAAAACAACTAGCAAACGTGAACCATGTCACCATGCCTACCATTGGAAGAAGATCAGATCCCCTGCTGACAAGGTGGTGTGAGAACCCACCAGAGTGGGAGGCAGAAGACCACTAAGGCAGAGAAGTCTGCCAGATCCAGGCACACCAGCTGCTCTCCTCCCTTGGTACCACTCCGAAGTGGGGAAGTGCCTGTGGATGTTCTGGTATTAAGGCATAGCCCTGAGGTCCTCCATGGAACAATGGATGAGCCAGGAGGAGGGCTGCAGGGTGGCTTTTTCAGAGAGCTGAAGCAAAGGCTGGAGCTGATCCGCAGCTATGCAGCCTTGAACACCATGCCAATCCCGATGTGAGCTCCTGCACTGCCTGATAAGAGCAGAAATGAGAGAAAAAGAGACATCTTCTAGCCTGATAAAGCAAAGGTAATCAATGGACATGTTTCTTAGTTGGATATACTTTTTACTATCTTCCAGAAGAGCATAAAACGCCCTGGAGTGAATAAGAACATGGGCTCTTTCTCCCCAGCTTAGGCTTTAGTGGTGTTTTTTGACTCGTTCATCCTGGGGCAGTGGTGCTGAATGCTGATAAGGCCAAACTTGGACAAGCCTCAGTCAGACAGTTGATGCAATTTGACTTTAAATGATACTTAATGATTTGTTTCGAGTATTGAGTTGGGGCGAGTTGGGGTATTTGTTGTTGGTGGTGATGGTTTTGCTGTTGTTGCATCTCCCCTTCCTCCTTTTCCAACCAATTAGGTTCAATTTATTTTGGCAGAGGACAAGATTAGTAGGGCTGGGCTCCAGATGGTTGGGCGCTAAGCCGTTTGCCATAAATAACGTTGGATGAGCAGTGCTCCTGCACGCAAAGCTGGGCAGCAGGAGGCCTGGGTCACCAAATTAGAACCATGGCTGGCTTGGGAAGGACCTTACCTGATCCCTTTGGAGAAAGCACTGTCTAACTTTTCCTTGGATATCTCCTTACATGGATTAATTACTGCTCCCAGGCAATCATTTGCAGGGCACCTCTAGCCTGGCCGCTCCCTTGTCTCTGAGTCAGCCCCCTCCTCGCTATAACAGAGGCCTGGAGCTTGCAGCTGAGCCCTAGCAAACATGGAGAACAAGTCCCCCCTTTTGCCTTTGCAGCAGTCCCCTGTCTGTCTGAAGACAATCTTCTCTTTCTCCCACTATGGACCCTAATGCTGAGCACAAGTGAAGCGGGGGCATTCTGTAGGGCTGATGAGTTCAGCCAAACCCCACCACGGGGTGGGACAGAGGTGCTCCATGTCCCACAGGAACAGCCAGAGCCAGGCCCGTCATGTCGGCACTGTGGCAGCCAGGCCCTGGACATCCCTCAGAATCCTCACAGGGCTCTGTGGGAAGGAGATGGAAGTGGTTTTGGGAGAGACAAACTCTGTAAGGAAGCAAATCCTGCAAAGAAACCTGAGGAAGTTTTCAAAGCTTTTCCAGATTTGAGACTTTTCAATGTTTTCCTAATGAATAATGCTTTTATCAAAGCATGATCCAATTCCGTCTAGTTTTGAAGCCTTATTGATCACTTTCTGTAACACACTTTAAGATCTTCAATAAGAGAAGAAGTGAAAGCACAACATTTATTATTGTTGTTGTCTCAGTATTTAAAAAATGCTTAGTGAATTGCAATAGTTATTGAATAGTTATTTAACATTTTACATTAGCTTAGGCAGGCGAGCATTTTCTGGGAGGGTCTTATGCTTTAGGACAAAGCTGATTATTGGCACATTCAGTAAATAACAGATAGCCATATTCTACACAATAGGTTGATTATTGATGTAATGTGACAATTACATTAAAGCTAAGGGACAGACAGTACAGCATGGAGAAAGTAACTATGAAGTGTTAAAACGTCTTTGAACTGAGCATTTCAAGACTTTGAACTGAGCAACTTCTTTTCATCTCCCAGTGTTCAAGAGCTGTCCCATTCTCCTCTGGTGCACGGAGAGGATTTGTGCATGTGGGGCTGCCCAGGAGCTCGCAGGATCACAGAACAGCAGACACACCTGAAAGTGGCATCCACGTGTGGACAAATAAACCCCGTTTCAGTCTGCGTTCTTAGTCCAGCTCTGCAAACTCACACCTCCATGTCGGCGGGTTTGCAGATATGATTGCAGATGCAAGCCCGAGATCCCTGTCCCTTCCTGAGCACTGCCCCAGAAGGCCTCCCGAGATGTGCACGCCTTGTCTGTTGAGCAATCTCAGACTCTGCTCCCTGGACTGTTTGCATCATAAATCTTCACACCCAGGCAGGGAGCTGGCTCCACTTGAGTCTGGTAGCTCTTTGAAGTTTTTTTCAGAGCTTGAGCCTGTTTGGAGCTGCAATGTTTTCCAGGCTTTTGCTCACAGAGGTACAGGTGTATGGGAACATGTTACACAGGTGGACAACCCGTGGCCAGCCCTTCCTAAGCAGAGGATGCCTCTCCTGTGCCTCAGCTGCAATTCTGGGCTGCAGCTAAGCTCATGCCAGCCAAAAGGAGAGGAAACCTGGTGCACAAACAGCTGTTGCCAAGCACATATTTGCTAATGACAAGGATACATCCCCCATGGGGCTCCCTATTCAGTCTCTGAGCTGCCTGGATAGCTTTTCGTGGGTTTTTTGACATGTATCAGGGAAGAGCAATGTCATGAGAGATCCATCACAGGGAACGCTGAGCAAAACTGCTTTGCACCATTATCCATGTCAGTTTTGCCATGCACAAGGCACTGTTCAGTACTGTTGCACAGATGTGGTATGTTTATTCAAGTGAATGGAGTTGGTCTCACTTCCACATGCAGGTGCCTGGAGTTGAAATGAAGTGCCAGTGCAAGTGCTGCAAATGTCAATAAACCCAGTAGAATATGCCCCATCTTTTCTGGAGCCCATGTGTAGCTACGCTATTCCAGTGATGTCTCATAGTGCACAAAGAGAAGGCTGTTTTCCAGTTCTCTCCAGATGGAAATTTTTCTGGAGGGATACTGTAGAAACAAACTTTAGGTCAAGTGTAAGCACTGAGAAAATGGGTGCTTTTCCAGAACAGACCCACACCCTGCACCACTGGGAAACAGTTGGAAATCCCATCACCATGGTGGATATTAGATGCAAAGAGATGGAGCAGGTGTCCATAACTGACAAGACTTATTCTGATCTAGCTTAAAGACAAATAAATCACTTACGTAACAAGTTCTCTCCATACAACACTGGCCAGAACCCATGGTTCACACAGCTGTTCTCAAATAGGTTTAGATACAGCTCTGTTCATCTCTGGACCCATTGCAAAACCATGTGTACAGTCACGCATATCTTGCAAAATACCTGAGAAAATCATGACAGAATCTAAAGAAGTTAGACATGGAAGTGATCTGTTAGGTCCATTTGCAATTGCTCACAAGCCAGGCAGAATTTTTCCCTGGGCTATATTCATTGCTTTGCCTCGTCTTGTTTTTAATCACTCAAGCAAAGGGACTGGGGCAGCCAGGCAAAGTTATGTCATATCGCTGCAGAAACGGCAATGGGGAAACTTGTATCTCTGATCAGAATGGTGTCCCACAGCTGTACAATGTATACTTAAGTATGTTTGATGTGGTTAAACAAATCCTATGCAGAAATGCATTTAAATTCTTTAAGCACTTTTCTTCCAAGAATTTTTAAGACCTTGTGATAAACATAGCCAAAGCCATCATTCAACAAGTTGAAATCACATTTGTATTAACGGAGTTGCTATATTCAGATTACATTTAACCCTTATGACTTTATCTTATATCCCAGCAAAGCAAGCAGGTTGACAGAAGTTATGACCAGAGAGCCTGAGTGAGCATTTTTTCTCTGACATCTCCTCCACCACTTATTTGATTTAAGGCACTTCAGCCAGGGATGTCTCATCTAGGCGGAGGGCACTGCTAACATATGCTTTGCCTCCACTGAGAGTCTCTGTTGGATTTCACGTGTTAAATGAATTGTGTTGCTTTCCAAGGTTTACTTATGGGTCTACCCTCTTGAGGCACTGACTGCTTTCAGGAGAGTGACGTTCCACCTCATGCAAACAAAGAGTGATCAGCGACTCAGTAAAAAATATGGTTGTAGAAGTAATTTTTTGACCGTAGGGGGTCCTGGTTTTCTTCCTCTGAAAGCATAATGCAAGCAGGTCCCCTCCAGGCAGCCCAAAGAGACTGTGGCACAGAGCAGTTGCAATGTGCATGTCATGCTCTAGTAGCTGAGCTCACACAAGGTATAAGGAATAAGTTCTCACTGCTGGAGACAAGGGGTTCGGAAGAAATACCCACTCAGTTGCATCTAGCCAACAGACATGTTTTGTTTCCTGAAAGCAACCCTGGAGGTTTCTGGGGTCAACAGAGCTAAATAACACAACCAGCAAAAACACTGCAGTCTAGGAAAGGGCAAGGTTTTCCAAAGGCTCAGCTCCCTTTGGCGGTACAGCTCCTGTACAGAGTGATGAAAGTGTTTAAGTCATTTCAAAAAGCAGGCAGTGACCTGCAGTAAAATACATGGCCTGGTGAGATACACAGCATCTTGCTAATGACCTCCAGAGCTGGGTCAGCAGCTGCCGCTGCCGGGGGACACCATCATCTGCCAGCAGCAGGCAGAGCTCCTCTGTCTTGGCATGCCTCCACACTCACTACAACCCTGGGCACACCGGCTCCATGGGGGCCCAGAAAGGACAATTGAGATTTTTTGTAAATAACTCCCAGGAGAGGGGATTCTTCAGAAACTTTTCAAGAGAACAGTATCACTAGAAGTTGAGTCTTTCCTGTAAGGTGCAGATCCTGAAGCTAAAAGCCTCTCTGACACTGTTTGGCTGCAGTTGCTTACCCTTTTGTTACCAGAATTAAATAAAGGCATCGACAAAAACAAAGTGAAATTAGATAGACTTGTCAAACTTTCAAAAAAAGTTGGGGATTTTGCTTGGTCAAATATTTGAGCTAGGAATTTGCGGACAGTTACAACTTTTACCCCGGCAAGCTGATCCTTTTATTCAGTCAAAACTGGCAGTTTTCTTCCATTAGCACATGGCACTGCCTAACGAGAGTATGGAGCAGGCCAGCCCAGAGCCAGCGTTATGCCTGGTCCAGGAACTGTCTTCTGGCATGGAGAAAAATGGTTGAGGATTGATGGGTTGGGAGCGTGATGCCAGACACATCCTGCTGTTCCAGCTCCTCTCGGATCTATCTGAATCCCCTTTCTCCCTGCCCAGCTGGCAGGTTGCGTGGACTGCAACAAAGCAAGCTGGGGTGCAGGGCAGACCTTGCTCTTTTGTGCAACACGGGAGCTAATCTCATTGCTACAGAGTGAAATTTAGTTCTCAGGAAGATTTTGGGTTTAAGTCCATGTGCTCCCCACATAAGAAGACAGTTTCTAAGTGTCCAGAACCTTGTCCAGGTCTTGTAACACTGGAGCCACCCCATGGGGTGTAGCCAGATCCATGGTCCTTAGGTCTTCTCAGCTACCAGGCCAGGACTTGGCATTGCTGCCATGCGCAAGCACTCTAGGTATTTCTCCCCCATTAGCATATCTCTGCAGCACAAGTCTCAGTTCAGCACAGAGCGTATTGCTAAATCTACACACCTTGTAATCCTCACCTTCTCTGGAGAGAAAACCTGATGCACAGCAGATATATTGCCACGCAAACCCCCCACTACCGACAGTGACCATCTCGGCTGGCATGGCCAGGGTGCATTTTAACACCTAAAAGCATCCCCTCCAAATAAAAATAATGAACTTTTAAACTTTGGGCTTTGGATGAGGGGATGGGGGAGGGTTGGCAATAGCCCCGTTGCTTCACGCTGCACATTAGCAGCCAAGTTCACAAACACAAGGTGCGCTGTCAGAATAGCCCGGGGCAAAGTTTGTACTTTGCTTGAATTCTAACTTTTGTTTACCAAGGTAATAAACCGGTCTTCTCTTCCAGGTGTAAATGCTATTATGAAAAGGCATATTTGTGTTTCATCTCACCTCAGATGTACAGTATGTGCTCACATCCTACACCGTGTGTACAGATCACATTGCGCCAGAGTAGGGAGAAGAAAAGGGGCAAAAATAAATATCCCCACTCTGTCCTCAAAAAAGCAGTGTTCTGCAGAGTCTAGGAGTTTAATTTTATCCCCTCCTTCCCTTCAAACTCTGTGAGCAGCTCTTTCTCAATCCTGTGAAAACCAACTCGGACCCTTCTCACATCCCTCTGGTCTTCCCCATTAGCGCTGCTGGGCAGACTCTCCGTGGGGAGCCAGCAGAGACAATCCATTCACTCCAAGCAGACAAACTGATCTCCAAACAATGGAGTTAACTTTTCATCAAACTAGTTGGGACATCAGTTTGGCTCCCTTCCCCTGAAAGGACCCGCATCTTCATCACACCACCTGCATTTAGATGTGTGGTGTTCAATACAATCTCACTGAAACCAATGGGAGAAGGAGGTGAAAAAAAAATGAATAAAAAAATCTTGGCATTGTTTTTTCTTGCACTTCACCTCCTGTTCCTGGTGTTGTGCCCACTTGGCAAGATACAGAGATAGCAGACAAGCTCTGGATAAAAATGACCTAAATGTTTCTTCAGCCTTTCAAACCTGTTTGGTGTCCTTCTGTCTCCAACCCACTAGCAGTTTAACCTGGCCACTGGGGCTGCCACCTGAGCTCTCAAGAAAAACTAATGCCACAAAATCTGCAGCTACTGAAGTGATCAGCGCCCCACTCCAGAGCGTGGCTTCCCAGCATGGCACAGTGGGCACGGACAAAAGTCAAACCAGTGCACCCGCTCCCGGCATCGCCTCGCCCCTCTCCCATTAAGGCACTGACCTTCCTGCTCCCACTGAGCTTGTAAAATTTCATGAGATGACATCTTGAAGATCTAAGTGTGAAACACCGAGCTTGGATGGAGCTGACCAGCTGCAGGTTGGCAGTAATCTCCTCCCTTGCTGTTGTAGCCCTTTATGAGCAGATTTAAGAGGGCAATAACCATGCAATAATTTTTTTTTTTACACAAACTATTTATTCTACTAAAAGCCTGTGCCCATGACTCCATCTGTACAACAAAAGAGCTGCTGCAGAGAGGCAAAGAAAGGGGCTGATGAAAACCACAGTCTAAGTGGTGTCTGATGATGGCTACGTGTGCCCAGCGCGGGCACTTTCTCTGAACGCCTCCTGAAATCAGAAACTCCATGAAGAGTGCCGAGCTGCCAGCGTGGCACCGGTTTGAGCCTGCCCCAGCCCAGACGTCTTCCCCACCCTGGTGTTTACGGCAAAGCTCTCGCTCCAGTGCAGGCTGAATCTGCATCCCTGGCTCCTGCACCCAGCGGGGCCCCAACGTGCTCCGCTCCCTGCTGACGTGGGCAGCAGCAGGGCCTGGCACCCCTCGGTGCTGCCCACCCCTCCATGGACCTTCACACTCTTCCCCACACCACTGCTGGACCAAAGTAATCAAGAGGCAAAGAGCCACAGTGCAGATGGAGAGGATGGAGGTCCCCAGATGCATGTTCTCATGCCTCCTCTGCTTCTGTAGCCCGCGGAAGATGTTTCAGGGTTGTTTTTTCTAATGGACACAAAACACAGTGAAGGTTCTTAGCAGCTTTTGTGCTTTCTCATTTATTTATCAACTTCCATTATTTCTTTACATTTCCACAACAGGGCTAGAAGGAACACTGCCCAGAGGGAGGCAAAATTCCCCTTGCCTGTGAAACCCAAGTTTCACCAGCATCTCTGCTATCCTTTCCCACCAGATTTCCATTCAACCACAAGCTGAGCAAGAACATCCTCAGCCACAGTGACTTCAAGCAGAGTCCCTGCATTAGTGGGATAACAGGCCAAATCTGCCCAAAATTAACAACAAGTGAGAAATCTTCTTTCTACTAAGGAGGGGAAATTCGCACTACCCAGTGAACTGGCCTGTGCTCAACGTCCTCAAGAAAGCGAGCCGCAGGTGAGGATGGTGGAGGATGGGAATGGCTCGGGTTTCCCCACATGGTTTATTCCTACCATGGTGCCTTCTTGGATTCACCCACCTCTTTGAGCTGGGTGGGGCAGAGGAGACCACATCTGAGTCCACCCATGCACTTCCAAAGAAGGAGCGACATGTCACCCCAGTTTGGGAACAGGTGTGTTCAGCGGCCAGATCAAGGCACATTAGTAGACCTAGAACTTGTTTGACATGGGCTATTATTTCATGGCATCTTGAGTATATTCCACATGCACTTTAAGTCCTCCAGCAAAGTAATGTCCCAGGCCAGCCTTTCCAATCATATTCTTCTAACACGTCAGTTTGGTTCTTCCAGAACAGGGAGAGGATGGCATTTTGCCAGCATTATGTAAGAGGCAGAGTGATTGCATAAGTTCAGTTGGTCACAAACGTATAAAATAGGCTTTATTGATAGCTACTACCACGGGAAATTTTTCCAGAGGCATCTGTGCATGTTTTCCAAGAAACTTGTCATGTTCTAGATTCAGAGTCTTCTTCTGGATGCTTTTGCTGTCAGAAACCCTTGTGCAAAAGAATGTTTGATTTTGTGCAAACTTCATTGGAGCCTAAAATGCTTGAGTTGCTCTACTGACCTGCAATCTGTGCACCGTCAGAGGCAGGTGCTTGTTTTAAATCAGTCTCCAGATGAAAGCCTGGGATACTCGGTGGACTCGTGCAGCTCTTCCTGAGAGTGACAATAAGACCATATGACTGCAACTAAGAAGAACTGATATAATTGAGATCTTTCTAGAGAATGAAATAATGAATAACATCTGCTGAAAACACTAATTACTTGACTTAATTTCACAAGTAAGAAAGGATTGGTGCTTTCCACATGTCCAGTGTGGTCGGATCTTGTATCTTTCAGAAAAGGGGAGAAAACATACAGCATCTAAAAGCGGGGCAGAATGTGACTCTCTGCAACTCCAGCAACACAAAGAGAAATGGCAAACAGCTTTGCTCCTCTGCATATCTCCTATACATATAGCATTAAACATATGGAAAAGGCTTTACAAGACCAAGGCCTGATCAGTAGTTAATGCATTCCCAGGTTCAATAACAAGTACACTCTGTACATCAGAGGAATGGCAGACTGCCCAGAGCTTTTGGGCAGATGCTGTTTCTAAAGAAATTAAATGCGTGAATAGATAATAACCCAAGAAATCGCTGCCGGAATAGAGAATGGACAACCTCCTTCTGATAAAATCAAGTTCTTGCTCAATCATTCCCCACTTGAACACGAAGACCAAAGTGAGTCAGTCCTGGAGTCTTCAAATAAGCGGTTGGGTTCTCGTCACGCTATATATTATCTTACTGTATTTGGTTTGCTTGACAAGATTTTGGTAGCTGGGGGGGCTACAGGAGTGGCTTCTGTGAGAAGCTGCTAGAAGATTCCCCTATACCCAGTAGAGCCAATGCTGACCATCTCCAAGTCAGACCACGGCCAAATCCATCAGCAATGGTGGTAGCAACTCTATGTGTGTATTTAAAAAGGGGACAAAAATCTGTGCAGTGGAAACTGCAGCTGGAGAGAGGAGTGAGAATATGGGAGATAAACAACTCTGCAGACACCAAGGTCAATGAAGGAGGAGGGGGAGAAGGTGCTTCAGGCACTGGAACAGAGGTTTCTCTGCAGCCTGTGGTGAAGACCATGGTGAGGTAGGTCGCCCCTCTGCAGCCCATGGAGGACCCCACACTGGAGCAGGTGGATCCACGGAAGAGGCTATGCCCCGTCCCCCGTCCAGCTGAGGAGAGGCAGTGATAAAGCTGCTCTGGTGAGCACCTGGCATCCAACCAAAGTCAACCCACTACATCTAGGAACTGACAAAACACAGTAAGTATGACTCCTCTGTCCCTTCCTAAAAGGACATTGCATGAGGTCAGCTGTTGCTGCTAGGCTGAAGAAGGAGTCACCCAGTTCCTTCTCATCTGGTTCCCTCCAACCTGCTACAGGCAGGAGGGAAGGAGGAGAGGAAAGCGTGGCTAGCCTGCAAAGCAGAGGAATCAAGTGGTGACCCAGCAAGGAAGACCTGAAGAACAGCAAGCGGGAGTGGGGACTCAGAGGTGAAAAGATGAACATGAGATTGGCAAGGACTGGGTGAGCTCTGACGTAGTAAGGAGTGAGCTGAGGGTTAGGGTCAAAGGTATGGAGAGAGGTAACCTCAAACCACCTGGGTATTTCAAGCAGCTTCCAGTCATGATGCAAGGCGAATTCCTCAGCTGACCTTCCCCACGACTGGATCTTCTCCCCATGCTGCTGCCAGACCCTGATTGCTGCATGCCCACCTCTGGCTGAAATGGCTTTTGCTGGTCTAGCTGGGAGTACTGCAGGAGCAAGACAAACACTTGGCCGTGCTGAATAGGCTTCCTGGTAGGAAGAGTTTATACGTACAGCAAGGCTCAGAGAATGAGTGGGTAAAGCGCACATGGTGGAACAAAATACAACACCTGAGCAGTGGGATGCTGCCGTGGTGTGGCCGCTGTTGGCAGGTGGCACAAGGAGGTGGTCAGTGACAACTGGTTTGTGCCATGGGAATCAGGCGGCTGGCACTGCACAAAATCTCTGAGAAATGCAGACATTTGGCTAAACCTTTACCCAAGGATAGAGTCTGAGTCTTTTCTCTCTTTTCCCTTTTATTCCCCATGACCCTTGGGGATGGTACAACCTCACAAAATCCCTTCCAAAGCCATGGGCCCTGGATGCAGAGGACAATGACTGCTCTGCCCAGGGCCTAGCTCTGGAAAGCAAAAGACAGGACTTAAGGTGCGGCTCAGGAGTGAGACCCTAGTGCATAGCTGTAGCTGAGAGGCAGGTGGAGTTGCCCTGCACAATGGGTGGGACTTCTGTGGATGTCAGGCAAGTGAGACAGTTGCCTACCAAGCCCACAGGCTCCTCCTCCTTTGCCTCCTGGTGAGGATGGCCAGGGGACTATCTGTAGTGTGATTGCCAAGGCAAAACCCTGGTGTAGGTGACAGTGCGAGGCCAAGAACATCTTGCACACAGGCTTGGTGCCCCACCCTGGGCTGTGCACTGCACATGACTGGGTTGTGGTTCTTGACCATCGGGATCACTGGAGCTACTGGGATGCTCCTGAAATGCCTCAGAGTGAGAGGGATGTTCAGTGCAACCAAGTCATCCGGGATAGCTGCAATGTCTGACGTTCCTGGATCTCACTCAGCGTCTGAAACGCTTTTATGGTCTATGTGAGAAGTGGTTTATTTTCAACACCTAGAGTATAGAAGGCAAGTGAGATGATGGGCTGTCATCTAGAGCACTTTATACTTGTTTAGTGCCAACTATGTTATAATATCGTTTTGATGTCATTATTTCCTCCTTCTAAAATAAAAAAAAAACAACCACACATCCATTGTCAGACAATGTCTCTCAGTGGGGATATTTCTGGGTTTGTTTTCCATTACACCTGCCTTTTACCTCTTCATTGGTTTGTTCAGAAGAGGAGGATACAGAAACTAGAGGAAGAAAAATTAATATATTTCTATATTTTTAAATTTTTAAAATATTTTTGTTATAAGAGATCTGAACAACCCCTTAAAAAATACCTGACTTCAGAGTGTCAACACATAGTTGATGTCGTGAAGTATTCATGGAGGCTAGGATTAAAGATGATATGTTTTAGAGTGATTAAATTTGAGAACCTGATGATCGTTCCCTGTTCCCTCAATATAAGTGGAAAGTTTTCAGAACTTTCTAAGCAGCTAGCACATCCCTGTGGAGCTAAAAAAAGTAACAAGTAGTACCCAGCAGTGGGTACACGATGTCTTCAGCTGCATCTCTAAAACGCAGTTACTCGTATGCAGCACTTTTCATCCTGATTAGTTCCACAGACCTGCCATGCCAGGCAGGCAATGGCTCCTCCATTCCTACACATCTCTCAGGGAGCTGCTGCAGGTGCCCAAGCATTTGCCAGCTGTGGAGGAAGCAAGCGGTGCCTGGCAGGGCCAGCAGAACCACCGCCATCTCCCAGCTCTGCTGCTCTAAGAGAGACAGATACATTTCTGAACACCCTCTCTAGCTATTTGTGCTGGATTCGGTACGGTGCTGCACATGCGACTGGTTGAGGCTTCTTCCCTTGAAGCATCTGACAGAGGAGATGTAATAAACCAGAGCCGGCAATACTTTTGGGAGATGCTTACAGACACAGAGAAAATCTTAGTCCTCTTTGAGGAAGTTTTTCCATGCAAAATATTGTCCCTGCTTAAGTACAACAATTTGGTACCAGCTCAAGGCCCCTCTCAGGAGACCTGTACTCAGGAAGAGTTTTGTTCCCAGAAGAAAGAGCTCTGCAGAGGATTACTCTGCAAAGTACCCTGTCAAGAGGGATTGTAAATGAGCTCTGCAAGGACCAAGCTCTCCTGGGCAACACTTCAGAGTGCAAGGGCTGAAAAAGGCCCAAGCTCCCTGCAGAGAAGCCTGAGGAGACAGGTCAGAGGTTAACTGTTGAACTGCTGAGCAACTCTAACTCCCAAACTCACACGCAGGAGGAAGCGACAGCACAGGGGAGGATGCCCAGCCTGAGCTCTCTTGCCCAAGACTTTCCCCATTCAGTCAAGTTGTTCCAGCACAACCTGGCAAGACAAGACTCAAACTTCCCAGGGCAAGGGGAGTGGAGCTGGGCTACCACGACCCATGGCATTACAGGAGAGAAACATCCCCAACCTTCCTTCTCTCTTCTTCCTCCTCCTCCTTTCCAGCCCTGGCAGCACCTCTTTACAATGGCCATGTAACAACAGCGCCCTGGAATTTGCCTAGCAGGGCTCCTACAGCTGGCATTTCTGGGCATGGGCCTCCTGTGTACACCCATCTTAACTGACCCACATCTTTCTGTAGGCTGTTTCTGGGGCAGCGTCAGCATGTTTTGCTAGTGCTGCTCGCATTGCCCCTGCCCTGCTAGGGCAGTTTTCCAGGCAGGGCAAACATTTCATCATCATCTCTTTCTTGTTTCTTTTTTGTTTTGTTTTGTTTTGTTTTGTTTGCTTTCTCATTTCCCTTTTTCTACCCCCACCTATTTTTCCTTAGATACGGTCTCATTTCCACATGGGTGCAGGCAGTGGGGTGAACTTGCAGTGTTAAGTGCTGCGTGCCAGCCCGGAGGCCACACAGAGCCAGACTCCTCCATCCCACCAGAGGAGCGGACAGGGCTGTAGGGTCCTCACTGAGCCCCTCCACCCAAGGACACAATCCTCAGCTGCTGGCCCCACCACACATCCCAGCACCCCGTTAGGTGGTGGGAGCTGAGCCACTTCCACCAACATTCCTAATGAGAAGACGTGGCTTATTGGAGAGCAGAGAAAAGCATCAGCCCCACCATGGACCTCATCTCCACCCAACTGTGTGAAACCAGTCCTTTCCAAAAAAGCTTGTCTTCTCACATTCCGCGCTGTGGGGAAAGGAAAACCTTGTGTTTCCGCAGGGCTGGTCACCCAGGGATGGGGGAGGCAGAAAGCAGGCAGAAACCGCCCGTAACTATCAGGGCAAGCTGCTGCCTCCCTGCACCTTCTCAGCTCTCACCTCCCAAGAGACAGAGCGGGAGCACGCTGGTGGCAGAGCTTACCAGGAAACGGTGCTTTCTGCAGGAAAAGCATTTTTTGGTTTCATTATTTTCTCTTTCTTATTCTTTTTCAGATGGGGGAAGGGGAATTGAGCTGGGAGATTTCACTAAAACTTTATCTTACAGGGGAAAGAAATATCTATTTTCTGTCTAATCAGGAGACTTTTCTTGATGCAGACAAATATCACTGCCCAGAGGGCTGAATTGCTTCTGCTTCCAGTTGCTGAGAACTACACTTTGTTAGATGGGAGTTTGATGAAAACCTTAAGTGGTGGCAAAAATGGAAATTTTGCAGAGATAGCTGCTGGAACCCTCAGAAAGGTCACGCTTTGTTGCTGAAAAGATGTTTTAAACCTTTCTTTGGACCAGATCTTTTAGCAGGATGGCTTTACCAGAGAAGAAAGAAACAGTTTAAGAAAACAAGATGACGCCACTTTCTTAGGAATAGATACACTGAGGCGAGATGGGGTAAGGAACGAAGATTGCACAGCGCTAACACATAGGCAGGAGGGAAAATCTGGGACTGGTGGATAAGAGCATGGGTGAGGTTTTGCATTGGGACTTTTAGTCTCCTAATTCTAGATCTGGTACCAGTAACTTGCATTTTCCCCCAAAAAAATATTGGTGGAGTAATTCAGAGTGCTACAAAGGTGATGCTATGCAAATTTCTGGTGGGAAATACAGCTGTCTCAAAACATTGATAGCCTGTGGTTTCATTTATGTGGTGGATGTTAATGTGTCTAATGGTTCTGAGGAGAGCTGTCTGAAAAAAATGAATTTGGAGTTGTTTTGCTTCATGAGTAGTTCTGAAAAGCCAGGAAGGAGGGAATTAGTTCAGATTGCAGCTAGCACTATTTATTTAAATTACAGCAAACGTGAAAGGTGAGGAAAAAATACTGCACTTTGATTTGGAGCAATTTACAAGTAAAATGGAGGGGAATTTCAAACTGAAATAAACATTGCAAATGTACTTTCTTGGAATTTTTTTCTCAGGACAAACAATTTAGTACAACCAGCACTAATGCTCAAAACTATTTGTCACCAAATTTGCATTTTTCACACAAGAGAAGTTTCAGGTGAGAGAATTTCACCCATCCCCAGCTCTGAGCCTGGGAATTGAGGATAACTCCCAGCCCTTTGCCGTTGTGTGAATTAGCTCAACTGGACGTTTGCACCCACCATCTCATTGCTGAGGATATGTCTCCACACCAGGCTTTGCATATTGTATTTAGGCAGCTCTGTCCTTCTAACATTTTGGCAAGGATTTCCCCCAATGCTGTGTCACACAGCGAGCAATCAAGTGGCACACAGAGGTCCTCTAGCTCCTCAGTCCCCAGTCTGAAGGCCAGGGAACCCTCCCCAAGTCTTGACCCCACACTGAGACAACCTGTCCCGACCCCACAGCAATGACGTCATGGATCCAGAAGCAAAAATATCACTCCCAAGCATCCAACACCAGGTCCTCACCTTGGCTGCAGATAAACCAACCCATTGGGGCTTTGCTCCCTGATGAAGTTCACCTCCATGATGGAGGCCACAGCAGCCACTTCCCTGCAGCAGCACCCAGAGGTGGAGGGGACAAGTATCCTCCCAGGAGACAAGGCAGGAGCTCACACAGCCCAGCTGGGGTGGACTTCAGCCAACCCTGTCTTTCTCAGGTCCCAGTGAAAATGACAGCGGTTTATAAAACCAGGCAGCCAAGGTTAGGAGCAACATTTTTCTCAGAGCTGAGTTAAGTGAGAGGAAATGGTTTTTCTTCCAAAATGACCTGAAAGTCTACTTTCTGGCCATGTGCATTAACTCCTTAATGGCAACAAAGTTTGGAAATGCCTCTAATGGCTTTCATGAGTCTTTCAGAGTGGGATGAAAGAGACCAGCTTGGGAAATGGTTCCTATTTTCTGAAATGGCTCAGAAAACCACCACTAGGGCAGCCTGCATTTCCCATGCTGCACAAGCTAGGAAGAGGAAATTTAACAAAACCAGACATTTTAAAATTCTACTCCTCATTTTTTTTCCCATCGCTTTAATCATTCCGTGTGACCTGTAACCCAAACAATGAAGCAGTGTGCTGGGACCTGACAACCATTCATTAATATTTACGAGACACTGAGATAATGGGGGAAGAGAGACATAGAAATAGTACATACTAATAAATGATAGAAATAATACGTTCAGTCTATGTAATTACTCATGCTCTCAGAGCTGAGCAGGTGCACAAGTTTTTACAAGTTTGGGCCTTGGTTTGATCCAAAGATACCTTCAGATCAGGATGTTTGCTCCATAAGCAAAGCATTCCCCAGATCTTCTTAGCTGCTCTGGGTAGGAAGGGGGAAACTGTCAGGTACCAGGAATTTGGCACTATCACCGTGTCACTTCAGCCATGCTAGTGGTCTGGAGGAGGGTCACTCACCAAAACACTGTGTTGATAAGCATGGAGCTGGGGATATCCAGAAGGACTCTTTAGGTTTTACAGTGCAAATTGCACTAGGAACAGAAAAATGCCTTCCCATTTTCCTGATCCCAGACATTCCTGGGAGCACAGGCCGTGGTTGCTTTATTTTTAAAATCAACAAATTCTTCTGAAGAAAAAGCATTTCTTGATCTCGTGACTGCCACAGCAGAAAGATCTGTGCCCTTGCAGCCCAAAGATGAGCTCCCTGCCAGATGGACTCACTCACTGCCTCAGCCCCGTCCCAGCCATGCACAAGCTCTCTCGTATCTGGCTGGCTGGGCTGGAGCAATGGAGTTGAGACATTTCCAGATATCATCTGGGTGAGCAAGATAAATCAAAGTGGGTTGGTTTATCAATCTCTGCGTTGCCCCCACAGCTCCGTCTGCACCCGTGTGCCAACGGCACCTTCACTGCACGCCAAGCAACCCCCCACCCTGCAGAGCTGGACCCGGGCATGCCGCTCACCAGGAATGGGAGGGGTGCTCCACAAGGTCAGAGGGATGCTATAGCCTCATATAGCTCTCATCATGCATCATGTCTTGTATAAATCAGAGTAGCCATATCAAAGCTGCATGGTGGAAGCAACTTCTTTCCCCTCGCTGTGAAGCTGGATACAGTGTGATGGAAACGCCTGCACAATGTGTTTTACATGTAAAAGCGTTTCGCTCCAGAAAAAATGCAAAACCAATTCTGCTTCCACTTTCTGGCTGCGTGTTTGTTCTCCCTTATCTCCACATTACATCACGTCGTGCTGTGCCTGAAGGCTGCCGCCCCATCACCTGGCTGCACCGCCTCATAGATGCAACCTTCTCTTGTCTTCAATCCAGTTTTGTACTGGCTACTTTGTACCAGTTGAAACATCTTATCTCCTTTGCTGGATCAAGGTCTCCCCTCTCTGTGTTGCAGTTATCAGTCTGGCATGTCCAAATGGCAAGTTTCAGCTGTCACCAGCTGTCCTGGGTCTCTGCGCAAGAGACGCTGCATTTCCCTCTGACCTCATCGTTTCACAGACTGGCTTAAACCTCACCTGCAACAGGGTGTAAGTCCTTGCTTCCTGCTAAGGGTGCATTCAAGCTCTCTGATGGATAAGGATAGCATTAAGCCCGTGTCTCCCTGAATAAGCTCTCAGGTGGGGAAATTCCTCTTGACACATGGGACTGGCAGAAGTGATTCTCAGAAAGCCCGAGGAGGCAGGAATAACCTGGAGCTCACATGCTGCCTTCCGGATGAGGGAGGTTTCCACAAGTTGGAGCAGCAATCCCTCCACTTCAGAGACAGAGGGGCGCACAGGCAAGGCGAGATCCCTAAGCTGAACAACACAGAGGTCTCTGACAGGCTAAGGCAGAGCAGGCTGGTCACCGGGACCTGTCAGTCTGGGTGGGTGGGACATGCTGCAATCAAGAGCAAAATGAGAATTGGCTCTGCCAGAGTGAATCCAGAAAAGCGCAGCCATGTCTGAGCCCATCTCCCAGGAAAGCTGATTTGGGGAGGTAGGATCAAAGGGCCCTTCCCCTCTCCTGCTACGTGATATGGTGCAGGCACTGCTCCCCACAGCAACATCTCTGATAGAGTAATAACACTGTGTAAAAATAATAAAGCAATATTCATTATAATAACAACACTGTGCGCTTCTAGTGACCTCCATCTGGCAGGTTCCGTGCCATTAATTAACCCGTCCATCCTCCCTAGATTATAAAAACCAGTTATCCACCTTCTGCTGTAGGGTCAGCAAAGGGAGGAGATTGAAACCCACATTTCCCAAAGCCTTCCCTAACTTTCCATCCTCTGTTTTTAACCATGGCAATGCAGGAGCAGCACGGGCACAGCTGGGCTCCAAGCCAGGGCACAGCCAGTGCTCCGATCCTGCTCAACACCAGCCCAACAGGAACCAGCTGCTGGGAACAAGCAGGGAACACCAAACAGGGGTTGAGTTTGAACGTCTGCAAGGCTGGTGCTCACATCTGAGTTAGCCATCTGGGTGAGCCATAGAGGTATCCTATCACGGACTGCTTCTTTGGGATGAGATGAAGGGCCTCTTTGCAGCTCCTGGTTTTCTGCACCCATTATGAAAGCAGCCCAGCCAGCCAGCCCCAGCGAAGATGCTCGTGCTGGGCCATAGCCCACGTTCACACCGCAGCCCAGCAGCAGGTCTGGAGGAGAAGCACACCACACCATCTGCCTGCTCCCCTCTTCACAGCCACTCATCTCCTCATCAGCTCTCAGACAGCACAGGCTGTTCCAGTCTCCAGACTGAATTTCTCAGCATTATCGTTGCTGTTACGGGATCTAGAAGGACCAAACCAAGGCCGAATGACTTGTTTTGCTGGATCCTACACATCACATGCTTAGACAGAGTTTCTCTGCCTACAAACATAAGTTCCTGGTCTTGCAAACCCTTACAGGCATTACCATGAAACCTCTGAGAAATTACATGGAAAGTAAGATGACCAGGCACTATGGAAACTGTCTGTTCCTGTCCCTGAGTTTAATTAATCTGTCCATGGGCTTAAGCTGTTCTGAAATTTCTTATGAAGACAAAGGCAGGGCAGTGAGAGCTACTAAGCTAGCATGGGGGATCTGCCTGTCATGGTCCTGTGGGCACTAGCTGCTCAGGGAGGCTTCCCTCAGTGTGGTTCATGTCTACCATGTATTTGCCTCTTTGCTGTCAATGAATGAATCCAAATGTCTCTGTGGAAACTCTCCCACTGAGGCTGGAGTTTCCTTGGTTTGCATTTCTGCTCATTGCACAAACGTATTTCCTATTGCTGAGAGCTGTCTTGTGTGCAATGGCTGCAGTGCTGGCCCCTCCAAGGCTAGACCTGGAGAGAGGCTTGAAACCCTGTGCAATACCTCCCTCAGATGCAGAGCTGAGCTCTGTAGCGACCCACTGCACACCACCACATCAGTGGTACCTGGCCAGCACCTACATGCCAGGAGCTTTCTAGAGCCAGTTCCTTCAATGACAGAGCTAGACTTGATCTGTATAATAGACCTGCTCCCTCCCAAGGGAAAGCTCTGCAACATCATCTTTTTGCGTTACCCAGACAGACAGACCGATGAACCTTTGAGATACTGGGAACGCTGGCTACTAACAAGGTTGGCCAATGCCTGGGATGTCTAGGGGCTCCAGGCGTCTTAGCTGAGCTCTTCCTGCTCAAGAGAAAGCTAATTAATCAGCTCTGCTATTCTGGCATCACCCAAAAGTGAAAATACTTTCTGGCAGGGCAGCAGGCACAAAATTAGCTGCTGCATTAAACTGCCAAATCTCCTTTACTCCTTTATTAGTTGCATTCGGTGATGATGAGGAACGAGGCATTAACCAGTCCCTGATGGATAAAGAAACTATTACTCTGCTTTCTCCTTGCAACAGGGAGGAGGAAGTAGGTTTTATTACTGAGATTTCCTTGAAGACATTCACTTGACTTTGTGGCATCAGAGACAGAAGAGAAATGAAGAACATAGGAATCTTGGCACAGCAGGAGAGATTGTGCACGGATAATAAAAGACAAAAGTACTGGGTCAATTGGGGTCTGAAATATACTTAGGTGATTGAATCCTTGTGTCAGGTCGAAGCTCTGACGATCTGCTGGGCTCAACTAATTTTGGCATTACAGCCAGCATCTCTGCACCAGCACTTAGGGCCTAAAGCAGGAAACTTGCTGGGAACACACATTTGTGATACATGAGAATGGAACAGAACGGAATGGAAAAGAATAGAAATAATAGATCATTAAGTCTTTTTTTTCTTTTTGTTTTTGGGGTTTTTTGGAATTAAATCTAGAATTTACTTACCAACCTTAGTTTTAGGTCTAGATCCTGGCCAACATGGCATAACACTGCTAAAGAGAGGTGCAGACTAAAAGAGCCCATTAGAATCAACTTACCCATGTCCTGAAATCTCAGAGGCTTCACTCCCGAGAGAGATCTATGTCCTCTGTATATCTCCAGGAGTCACAGTGTAGAATGGCAACCTCTTCAGCCACCACAGCTGTATCCAACAAGGGTCATGAACAAAGCCCCATGTACTCACTGCAGAAGGAGGTGGGGATAAGGGCATGGGGCAGGCTGCCAGGTTGGTGGCCAGGTTGCAGGACACATGGTGTGTTCTGCTACGTTTGCTCCAGAGCCAAAAAGAGGGGCAGGGATCTGTCAGTCAGAAATGGGCAGAGATCACTTTGAAATGAGATGTGGATTTCCTAAGATATAATTACAAATTCTTGAGTTTTCTACCCATTTTGAAGCAAGACAAACAAAGCTTTCACACAGATGTCCAAGCTACCTGGAGCATACAGGAGCAGGAGGACAGAACTGATTATGGAGTTGACCTAAGCATGGTGGAGACCAACAGGGTATGACCAAACGTATGACAGAGGCAAAAAGCCCATCTGGTGAGCTTTCAGCTTCTAAAGAGGATGTGATGGCCTAGACTTGTGGGGACCAGGGTCAAAAAACTACCAGATTCCTCCTGTTCTTGGTCACTGAAGGATCATTTACATCTCACGGGATTCTGGCATGTGGAGCCCATGCACCAGAAGAGCTTGGAAGGGGAACCACGACAAATTGTCTTGTCCCATCACTTCCAAGTGCCATTCACTGAGGGCAGATGACAGAGACTGGTGGCCAAGGGATACTCTCCTGGCCAGAGTGCGTTTGAACCTTCCAGGAGGGAAACTTCAGCCTCCTGGTGCAGGAGCTGGCTCAAATATCAGCACGGTGTGGTGAGACGAGCTTGCCTCGCAGAACAAGTCCACCAAGAACTTGGTGGTGGCCAGAGTTTGCTTCAGGCAGGCCTTGCTGGCTGCTGCTCAAGGCATTGCTCCCTAGCTCTGCTGCACCTCTTACGCTCCCACCTCCCTCCACCTCCATTTCCACATCTACAACATGGATCTAAAGCTCTTTACAGTCCCTGGAGCTGAGCTACATGGCTTGGCTTCACTCGCATTTCAAAAGCGCTCGGAGATGAAAGGTGCTTGAGAGAGCAGAGTATTGTCGTTACTAATAACTACAAAAATTAACCAAGTATTTGTCTAGCAGCATCCATCACCACTGCTGTTTCTTACATAAAATACAAACACACTCTGACTGCCAAACCAAAGCCCCAGAATCACTACATCAGCCCTTCAGTATCGAGACAGGGGGCAAAAAGTGCCTTGGGTCTAAAAAGGGTTGTCTGTTCCAGCAATTAATTTAATTGGCCTAAATATAACCCAGGTATATTGCAGATCCAAATTACTCACTGACAACAAACCCAAACAGGGCCCACAGGCTGCAAGGCAGCAGGTTAAATGCTGCCTCTGAAGCTGCAGGGCTGATCCTGGCACTCCAGTGTTTTTTCTCCTGGTATTCGCCACCGCTTGCTGCTCTGGAGTTGGGATCTAGTAAAATGTTTATCAATGCTTGGGCATCTTCCAAATGGTGAAAGGGTGCGTGAGGAGAGAAGTGTCCCCTTGCAGTCAGCAGGGACTGGATTTCATCATGTTTTAAATTCCCGTCTTTATAATTTTATTGCTTTTTCTCCCCTGTTTTCTAATAAGCTCTTCTAACACTTAATAAAATCGGTCCTTTTCCCTTCTACTTACCTCCCCCTGCTGCCTTTGCAATTACCTAGACAAGAAAAATACAGAGCACGGGGTCCTGCAGGCTGAGGTTTTAGTGACTGATTTCAACCGACGTGAGCAGAATCGGCAATAAACTTCAATGTCATGGTATTACGATTCCTCCTTCTTCCGTATTGCGTGAAATACCTGAAGGGGACAAACGCCAAGGAGTGAGAAGAATTCTTTCGAGTCGTATAGCCAAAAATGAAACTAAGAAAGGAGCCATTTCCAGAGAGGGAGATGCAGTCAGCTGTGCCATAGTTATCTGTAATAGATGGCATCTCTCGCTGACGTGATTTCTATTACCC
This sequence comes from Apaloderma vittatum, assembly GCF_000703405.1. NCBI lineage: Eukaryota > Metazoa > Chordata > Aves > Trogoniformes > Trogonidae > Apaloderma > Apaloderma vittatum. The sequence goes on from NW_009716295.1 coordinate 147,748, forward strand.
TCCCATCTCAGCATCTCACAGTCTTTAATGGATTCTTGCCTCCAGCATCTTTGCGAGACCGTGCCATTGTCCTATATGCATTTTACCAACTGGGACCAGGAGCACTAACAGGCCAAAACCCATCTCCCTTAACCTATGTTGGCACCCAGTTCTCACTGGTCACAGTCTAAAAATCCATCTGTAATCTGTGTGTGACACTATTTAACTGTGAATTTATTTGCAAAGGTAGATAAAATGGTCTGTGACCACAGAGAGGCAAACAAGTCTCATAAACCCCAAGTTTGTTATTTCCTGCCTTGCTTTCAAAACAAAACACAATAATTTTAGCAGACAATTAAACTCCCTGATTTCCAAGGCAGGCACACAAATACTTTTGAGGATCTGAGCCCGCATGATTATGTAAGGAATTAGCAGGAGGGAATTAACCCAATCACTGGAGCATCCTTGTGGAGACGATCTCACCCGCACTACGGGCTGCCGTACGAGAACATGCCAATGCAAAATATAAAACCCAGAAACACTTGAGATTTAAATCCGGAAAGTGCCAGAAAATGTCACAACATTGCTCCAGGTCAGGGGGATGGCTGACCTGACCCCTCGCTACCATGTGCCTCAGCACCGTGCTTGCCTGTGCTCCCCAGAGCCAGAAAAAACAAACCCCCGGTTGCACGTGCCCCTTCCAAGCATGCGGGACCTCCGTGAGGGGCAGAGCAGCAGCGGCTGCCGGCCGGCTCGCCATCCATGCCTCGTCCTCTGTGCATGGGCACAGGATCTGCCTCCGAGCAGACAGTCCCCGGGCACCCACGGGGAATTTGGCAAGGGGACCAGAGGTGTCAGTGCGGGAATTTGGCAAGAGGGCCAGAGGTGTCAGTGGGGCAGCCCCGCTCCGAGCAGCCGCGGGGCTGTGGGGACAAGGCAGCCCGAGCGCAAGATTTCCACGACTCGGCAAGGATCTTGCATTCCTTCCTCCACCCTGGGGCTGCTTATTAAATATGCTGTCATTTTAAAACAAAACTACTTTAAAAAAAAATGATAATAAATAGCAGCAAGCAGGATATGGGGAAGCAGTGGGGAAGGTTGTGGGCCTGATTCTGCTCTGCCTCGGGACGCGGCA
>NW_009716295.1:148881-153523 GCF_000703405.1 Apaloderma vittatum
AGGCAGGTCTGAGGCGAGCTCCTTCATTCCAGCCCGGGTGGGACAGAAAGGACATCTGGCTCCTTTCCCATGTTTAATACTGTCACGATCAAATTTATCACGCTGAAAATGCTGGGGTTGTTTGTGGGCGCGAGGAGGGCAGCAGCAGAAGCAATGCAGAAGCAATGCAGAACGCGGCCGGGGGGAACCAACCCTCCCTGCCCGGGCTGGAGTCAGCTCCCAAGGCGGCCCTGACAATAAAAACATACCTTTCCCGGGCAGGCAAAGGCTGCCTGAACTGTCACTTTAATTGAAACCTTCTGCACTCGTATACTTCACCTTATGTTTAATGATTCACCTCTTAAGCAGCCCACTTGTACCTTTGTAATCTCTCTGAAGGTTAACTTGTTGATCCTAGAAACTTGTCAGGAGAGATGGAGAGGCAATTTGCAGGGAGGCTCAGAAGGAAAAAGAAAAAAAAGTATCACGTTTTCTGATGAAGAGGGTTTTTTTGAGGGAGAAAAGAGGAGAGGTAAACTGCAAAATTCAGAAGTGCTGATGAGAGATCAGAAAGAAAAAAGAAAAAAAAGAAAATCAAAACAAAAAAAAAAGGACAGAAATTGTCCATAGAAAATAAGAGGGGTGTGGGGGGAGCAGTTGGTTTTGTTCCCAGTTCCTGGGAGATGTTTTATTTCTGCTTTATAGAAGTTGAAAATACATTTGTCATTTACCAGATTAAATAAAAATAATCCTGGAGTTAAATTATTTTTAGGACACTAAGAGTTACATTCTTATGGGTATTAATCTATCTGTTACACTGTAATGGAGTAACTGGCAATTTCATATTGCTTCGGGATCAATCCTTCCCAGTTTGCCACGTACCTATGCAAATAAATACCCCATTCAATTCGATTCATGTCCATATCATAGCATCTGCCTGCTTCTTTCCTATTTCTTTAATATTTAATTATTTAAAACAAGGAGAAATCCCACAGGAATTTTTGTCCCCAAAAATAGTTGACTTATTCTTGTCATTTGAGAATAACAGACAAAGATGAGAAAATCTCATTCTTTTTAAGCCCTAAAACTGAAACTCAAATAAGAAGGATGAGGAGAAAAAAATCTTAAAACCAAGAAACCAAACTTTCCCCGTGCTTTTTGCATGAATATTCTGGGGTTTTACTGTAGCTATTCATAGTCGTAACTAAATGTAGTCTATAAATCTACTAATATATTATTTAACACTCTAACTACTCATATAAAAATTATAAAATATTCTGTTGGCAATACATTTAATTGAATTCTTTTCAGAGACAGTTTGTTATTGCCAGACATGCTTTTAGAGATAGTACAGAGAAATAAAAGAATTTCAGCAGGCAGTAAAACAAATAATTACCATTTTCACCATTACTTCCAGATACCCTCCCATCCAGTCACTAAATCCTTTAAGTCTAAATCAAAGGGTTTCAGTGAACAAAATTGTGCAGATCATTTCAAAGAATATAAAAATTATGTCGATGCTTTATTCGAAGAGAGAAATTGAAATTCACGTAGCACTCTACCGTCTGAGACGTCCAAGGAGTTATTAAAAAAAAAAAAAGGAAAAAAATCAGGCTGGTTTAGCCTGAACTTTAGAGGCCTCTTTCTAAGTTATCGGAATCGATGCAAATTCCTCTTTTCATTTTAATGTGTTTGTGCCCATAAAATTTTGAGGCATCATCCCTCCTCTTAGGCTCTTTTCTGCTTTTTAATGTCAGGGATCTCTGCAAGATTCTCCAAGGCATAAGAGTAATAAATAATACTATTAACCATCCAAAGCAAGCACTGCCTTTATTCTTTTTAATTTTTTTTCCCCAACAAAGCAACCGTTTTGCATTGGGTTTGAACTATTCCAGCATAACTCTTTATCAGGAAAGTATCTGCAGGGGTTAGTGAGGTTTTAATCTTGACAGCTGAGAGTTGACAGATCTGCTGAAAAGGAGAGAGGTCAGTGGTGCCGTTCGGCCACGGGCCAGGGATTTTCAGCTTCCAAGGGTCACACGATTCATTTTTTCACGGGTGCCAGGATGACAAGGTGTGGGGACAAGCAAGGGAGTGGGCTGAGGAAGGCTCCCCACCACGTGCCCAGCCAGGAGGCTCCTCACCTGGCACAGCCCCACCAAGGCACTGCCAGGCTTTGGTCTATAACTGGTTAAAAATTGATTGGGACTGGAGAGGGGTGGGAGGTAATTATCTGCGGCTGGATAATCTCTGGATGAAGTTTCCCTTTTAAATCAAAGACGGGGCAGACGTCGTTGGGACAGGGACGAGCCTTTGTGCCCCTCCTGCTACCTGATGTTTCCTCACAGTCGGTGTCTGGGAGATGAGGCAGGCAGACGGGCATCAGGTATCTTGCTCCTTTGCCAGTGTGGGAGGGAAGTCACGACAGGCAAGTCTGCACCATCTCCTGACAGCAAGAGCCAAGCAGATATGTCAGTTATGTGGGCAATTTTGCTGGAATATTATCTTGGGATTTCATCTGAACAAGGCGTGGATGCACAGCCCTCCATCATCGGAGTGGTTCGTTCTTGCGGGGTACTGGCCAGACTGTGATTCGGTGCCCAAACAGGGTGTCTGCACATGGCACAGAGGTGACAACCTACTCTCAGGCAGCGTGGGGAGACATGTTGTTACAGAGAAGCACTGCAGGCCAGCTGGCCGCACATCCCTTCACAGCCTTCAGCTCTTCAGCTCCATCTCTCCATCCCTCTGGTTGTGTCCTCCAAGGTGTCCCGTACCCACCTCCCCATCACCACCAGCCCGGCTCCAGATGCCAGCAGATGCCGAGTGGTACCTACAGCCGTCTCAAGTCTCTGCACGAGGTGTGATGGGGGCAACACAAATTGGGCCGGGGGTTTGCAGATAGGCAGGTGGTGAGTGGGCAGACCCCGAGCCGGGCTGGGCAGGGGTGAGGTACGGTCAGGTGTGCCCAGGGCATGCTGGAACAGCCCGGCTCTACCACAACATTCAAGTTTTTCCACTTCCAGTCCTTTTCTTTACAGTAAGGACTGAGATGGATCACAAACACTCCAATTAAAAAGAAAAAAAAAAAAAGAAGCAAAAGCGAGAAAGAGGCACCCCAATGAGCATCACAGTCCTCCCTGCTATCTCCATACGCCCGGCTGCTGCTCCCTCTTCTCCTCCTGGCCCGAGTCCGTGCCTCAAAAATATTTTGTTCTGCGTTAAAGGCTAAAGCTAACACATGACCAGTGAGAGGCAGCAGTTTGTTTAGCTCGGAGTTTATTTTAATTGCGGCCTTGTTTTGTAATGAAGACGGCTGCGTCAGGGGGAGCCTTCGGGGATCCGAGGGGCTGTTCCCAAGGACTTTCCTTATCAATAAAAAGAAGCCTCGTCTATTCAAATTAACAAGAACCGGATGGGATGTGTGCTCAGCTGCTTTGTTTTCTTGGAAGTGAAGCCGTACGCATTTGGTTATCAAGGATTTCAGTGACTGTCTGGGATCAGAGGTCCCCTCCAAGTGGTACCTTTAACATCCCCAACCTCCATCCGGGAGGAAAGAGCGGGAGAGAGACGGGCCCTGCGGTCATGCTGACAGGCAGAAAACAGCCTGGTAAATCTGAGTAGTTTGTTATGATGATGCATGAAAAAAAGGAGGAAAAAAGAAAAAATCATGTGAGTTTCATGCAAATCAGGTGAATCGGACGGTTAAAGAAACCCTAAATGTCAGGTAGATAAGATCACATACACCTAGAGCAGTGTCATGATATTCTTTGTACGTTACATTCATACTGGAAACCAAAACGTGTTACAGAAATCAGACACCCACAAAAAGCTCTGAGATTGCACTGAGAACAGGTTCCTGCAAAGCACCAACCTCTGACAGAAAAAAAAAAAAAAAGAAAAAAAGTAGGTTAGATTAGAAAACAAGATAGTTCAATTGTTCAATTCGGCCAGGGAATAGGCTGTCCCCATGCTGCGCGCAGCCTGGCCTCGGTGCACATGCATTAATATGCACAAAACTCCTTTTAAGTAACATTTGCGCAGCAGAACCCGGCTCTGAAACGGGCAGGCTGCTCCTGCAGCCCATCCTGGACTGCAACAGGGAAGGGGAGAGATTTACGGTCTCTCTACCGTCAGGCTAAACTTTTCTCTCCCAGACATGTTTGTTTTTTTTCTTGTTTTTTTCTTTTTACAAGTCCTGGCAGCTATTTTGCACGGGCATGGGTAAGCCTCATGGCCTGAAGGAGTTAATTTCAAAAGAAAAAATTATAGTGGGGCACTGTTTATTTAAGTAGTATTTTGTAAAAGATGAGGTGCTTCTTTCCAGAGGTGCAGTTCACCTGGGAAAAATACAAAAATACGCATTGGCCTCAACATCGTTTAAAAACCAGCTCTGTTGCTCCTGGGGCGGGGGGATGACCCAAAACCCAGGGGCTCCCATCGCTGCTGAGCAGAACCTCCAGCTCCAAGGGCCTTCAACATCAAACCGCGGCTCTCAGGGAAGGCTAAATAATTTCCCACTGCTTTGTGCCCCGCATGCCAACACGCAGGCAGAGGGGTTGTTTTTCATCATGAGGAGCTTTGCCAGGGCGGGGGGCTTGAAATGGAGAGGAGTGGGATGTGTTGCGGAGGGCTGCGAGGCACCCCTGGTGATGCCCAGCAC
>NW_009716295.1:153676-155126 GCF_000703405.1 Apaloderma vittatum
CTCTTTAGGGTGTGTGTGGGAATGTTTTTCAGGGGCAGGGGGTGCATGGGGCTGGCCCCCCACAGCAGAGTTACTGCAGCCCTGAGCTGTTGCCCCTCCACATGTCACATCGCCACCTCATGGGTCTGTGGGAGATGCCCCGAGGCCGGTGGGAAGTGTCCTACAGCCAATATGGGGGCTGCTGGTGGCTTTGTGTACCCCCCCATCCCAGCAAACCTCCCCACCATGGGCCCACCTTCCCCCCCTCAAAGTGAAGCCACTTGCTGTCAGCCGGCAGAGCTGAAGACAGTCACCCTGCTGAGGCATCACTGCCCTGAGCGCCTGGCAGCCCCCGCTACCAAAAAAAAAAGCTGGGACCACAATGGGACAGGCAAGGGAAGAGGGTGACGAGGCCTTGCTCAGTTCTGACTCCTCTGGTCGATGCGGGGGAAGAAGGGTCTTGGAGAAATGACCCCAGCGCCTGCACCCTGAAACCCCTGGCGAGGCACCGCAGAGACCACTGTTGCTTTTAGGGGGCAGAAGGAGGTGGTGGGAGGTGGGGTTGGGTGGCAGAACACCCTAGAGAGCTGTGGTCGGGTCCCAGGTGACAGAAAAGGAGGAGGAGAAGGTACACAACCAGAGAAGAAAGGCCAAAAACCCTGCAAAGGCACCCAGGCCGCTCAGTTCCCAGCCCGAAGGGGATGCTGGTGGCTGCTCTTTACGTCCCCGTAACGAGGAGGGTTAGAATGGAAATACTGATGCGAGCCCAGCTCGGCAATGGCCAGGCAGAGCGAGAAATCTGCTCTCCCTTCCACCCCCCCAAAAGCGCTACTTGAACAGAAGCTGTGCTCGGGTCTCCACCAAAAAACCTCCCCCAAGCTCTCCGAGCGTCCCGCGGGCTCTGGGCTCTGCCGGGCACAGGCTCCGGCTAAAGCGAAAGCGTCACACGCTGCGGAGAAATGACAAACAGAAGAGACCTGCACACCCCCCAGCCAATCTCCCTTCCCTTTAATTTCATTGCTGTAAAAAGAAAACAAAAAAAACCACCAAAATCTCGTAGCAGAGTTTATATTGTTAAGTCCGTTTCTCCTTCGGCAGCTCGCAGACGCCCAGGGACTCCCTTCCCTTCGCTTCCCTGCCCTGCCCTGCCCGGGGCCGGGAAACTCAGCTGGAGCTGGGCTCACTCTCCGGGAATTACATCTCGCTTTTTAACTACAGGAAAGCGTCTCTCCAGCATATCTATACCATCAACAGTGTCTCGGGAGCACCATCCCTGCCTTGTCACCGGGCTATTTTTAATGACAAAACGAGTCGGATTAGCGGAAAGGCTTTCTTCCTAATCTTTTCTTTTATTTTTTCTTCCTCCCCTCCGCCTCCATGCTTTAAAAGCTTTCGGTTCAAGAGCTCAGCAGAGAAATCGAAATAAAAGCAGCACCCGGGGACTTTGCGACCAAGGCGGCCGCTCCGTGGG
>NW_009716296.1:0-3028 GCF_000703405.1 Apaloderma vittatum
TGTTATATTTTATTATATATTAATTTGTTGTTAAAATATTTTCATTTCCAAGCGCCTGCACACTGGTAGACAGATTTTTATTTAATTAACCAGAAACTTCAGGTTGTTTTGCAACTTGCTGCTATTTCTAAAATGTTGCCTATATGTTTCTGACCACTAAGTTGCACTGTTTTCTTGCTACATTTCCGTTTTCAGGAAAAAAAATCCTTATTTTTTCCTTTTTGCCACATTTATTGCATTTTTTCCTTAACTTTTCTTGCCAACTCTTGAGCTTGCATAATTCAACCTCCCTCACCCTGCTCATCCTAGCATGTTCATCCACAATTCTTCCCTCCCTACTGTCAATTGAGACATTTTTCAGATGGAAGGTCATCTTTCCCTTGATTAAAATGAGAAAGATATCCACTCATAGAGAAATATATTGATTGCTCACAGACTGTATCTTAAAGCTGCACACTATTTAGCAACGCAGTCTTTCTGCTGAGTGACAATAAGATGGATGATAAGTAAAGTTGGGCTACACTGAAAGTAAAACATGCAACAGTGGCAAGAAAAGGTCATACTGATTTTTGCAATTTAGTTGTTGTCTGCAGTCGTTTATCCACACTGTCAGAGAAAGCAGAGAAAACCAAAAATGTCTCTGTAAAAACCTGACCTGTATCCCTGACCTATCTCCATAGCAACCAAAAAGCCTAAGACATCAGAAGAGATGCCTAAGACCACTTCAACAGCAGTGTTACTTATTCCTCTCTTATTCAAAGGTGTCTATCAAAGGGACTGAAGTACTTTCAAATAATTGCTTAGCCTGGATTCTGTAGAGAAGGACTCAAAAGTTTTATAATGCTTACTCTATTTCGATTGCAGGTACTATAATCCTGAATAAGGCAGGAAAGAAATAGTTTTGCCTACATTTCAGATAGAAGATATATCACCTCTCAATCTCTTCTTATGCTGTTAATCATATGAACATATGTCTGCGTCATTCACATTATCCTGGAAGAAACATATGTCACATAAGGCTACTAGAGATTTTCATATATCCTTTAGAAAATTTTTTTGCTAAGAATTTACGATGGCTGACTGTCCAATCTAGGTACCATTTCCTGCACTTGGCACAATGTACTTGTCTCTCTCATTCTTCTTCTTTAATTCCATGGTTACTGGCAGAATATCTCTTTAGCACAGAACATAAGTATTATGTTACTGCTTTTAACAGTAGCATCAAGTAGAATAACATTACCGTATTTCTCCAAATTAAATTGCATGTATTATATTGCCAAGAAATGCCCTCACAGCTTGCCTTTTATCAAGTTACTCAGCGAGCATATTTGGGTTTTTAAAACAGATATTCCATCAAGGAACATAAAGGAATACAGAAAATATACATTTAATGTTTTGTTTACATCTTAAATGGATCCCATTTCATAGAGAGAACTCAGTCAATGTGACATTTACAGAGAGAGAAGCAGTGACATTTTCGAATGTATTTATTTGAGGAGGGTAAACAGCAGCCCTGAATTTACCATTGGACTGACTTCCTCAGTGGGACCTGGAACAAGAGAGGGTGGAACACTGATGACACCACTCTCCCTAAACATAAAATAAGTTGCAATCCTTCCCTCTGCACGTATTTATGTCCGAATTTCTCACATTTCCACTGTTCATACCCAGCCTTTTTGCAGCAGATGAGCAGCACTCTGTGAATGTTTTTTCTTGACTGTGGGTTGTTCCAGTAAGACAGATAAAGTAAGCATACATCGGGTAGAAATCAGTCACTGAAGAATTTCCCTCAGACATTTTGAAAAAGTCACCTGTCCTGATCTCTCAGGTCCTTTACATTAATTTCTGACCTTAACTAGGAGTCTGGCTGTGCCATGCTAGACTAGTTATCATTATATGAGCAACCTCTGCCTCTGACACATCAGTATGTTTCAGATACCATGATGATAAACAGCATAGAAAAAGCAGATATAAGAACAGGTGGAAGTGAATTGTTTTATTAATCTTTCTCTTGGCTGTCACCATATTTCATAAGTGGCCCACAAGTACTCACGTACACACATCTGAAAACTCTTACTCATATAAGATTGCTCATTATGCAAAGTAGCTTTTTACTTTACCTTGACTTCTCAAAACCCTTTTGAGTGCACTGTCTGTTAACTGCCAAATCTATCATTTGAGATAATGAGCCCCTCAGGGACAAACAGCTGATAGTGTTTACTTTCAAAATATTTAAATAGGTTGAACCTATTTGTTACCACAGACATGAAGTGATGACATGTTCAGGGAATACTTCTTTCTGTCAGCCAGCTACAGCTATAATCAAACATCTATAAATCATGTTGACAGAATGCAAATACAATATTCAGAATTACATAAGGACCTGTAGTTAAATCTTTATTGTAGCAAAAGCAACATAGGTTGATAACTATCACAAACCTTTCAGTGTCAAAGCAAGTGAGGAAACCACTTTATTGCTAACAGTAATTCCACCCACAGACCATTCTAGTACTGATTCACTCTTTTACCTTTGATGACAGCAAACAATTTCTTCCGAAGTATTCTATTATTCTACACATTGTCTTGTTTAATACCAGTAAGTGCTTCTTGGTCATTTGGTGTTCCCTTCTGCTTCATACTTCCTGAGTCTCAAGATGCATGTCTCTATGAACTATGTCTGAAAATCTGGTTCCAAAATTTATTACAGAAATTGGTCCAGCCAGCCAGCTTTCAACCCACTCTGTGTGTCACCAAGCTATCTTTCTAATTTTTTTGTAAGGATAACATGGGTGACAGTGCCAAAAACATTGGTAAAATCAAGGTAAACACCACTATTTTATGCCTAGGCATGTCATTATAATGCAACAAAATTGGTCATGCAGAATTTGCTGTTTCTAGTCCCTTACTCCTTGTTCCCAAACATTTTCTTTCATATGCATGAACATGGTTTCCATGAGGAGTTCCTCCATAATCTTTCAGACATTGGCAGGGGGGTGACCAGCCCGTAAGGCCTCCCAGCCACCTCACT
>NW_009716296.1:3059-36197 GCF_000703405.1 Apaloderma vittatum
CTGTAAGTCCTCACAGCCACCTCATTACTGTCTGAAAATGGACAGGATGTTTGTTTTTTCCCAGTCTTCAAGAATCTCCTCTGATTTGCATAGCAAAAACTATTAGAGAGCAACCTTCCAATGCTATTGACAAACTTTAACTTAGATGCATGTAGTTACATGTCCATTGCTTCAGTGTTCTCTAGCTGATCTTGCTTTATTGTGAGTATTTAGTATTCACTGTGGGTAGTTTAGCATGTAAAGATTTCCACACATGATCTTTGTCCAGGCCTGAGTGTCCATGTGCTTCTGCAGATTTCTTTGTGTCAGCTATTAAAACTGTGCTTCAAGATAGAAAAAAATGTGTGAACAATTACATTTCATCACGACATATACATTCTTATAATACTCTTCTAAAATGGTTTGCCAAATATGTTGAAATTTACAGAATCTTGTATTGTAGTTCTGGCCAATATATGAGTTTGAAAATGAGGGAACCAAGAACAGATTTGTAATGGATAGCATTTTCTAATTTGGGGATTAAGAATAAAGTTAGAGATTTGAGGACAATCTGCACAATTTTGCACAGTTTTTACTGGTTCACAGAGATGCTTTATGTAAATTATTACTTTGCATAGTATTTAGATATTATATATATTAAAATAGATATTTATATATAGATATATAGATAATTAAAGGATGCATTTTTGAAAACTTTTATCACAAGCAATTCCACCCTGAAGACATTCACAGCACTGGACTGAACTCCATAACCACTTTTATTAGTTCATAAGACATAGCTTAGAGCAACAAACAGTATTTGTTGAAATGTTATACAAACATGTATAAGTATGCCACTGCTATTGACATCCCAAGCATTACTTTTGTACTGCCACATCTTCAATCAGGATTAATTTCATTTACTATATGTAACTTTATGGTATTAATTATATGTAGTAGAATATTTAGAATTTGTAAGATGATTAAGCTAATTTGTAAGTATGTTGTAACTTTATACTCAACCAGAAGAAACTGTCTTTTTTATCTATGAAACAAATGCTAGACCTTAGAACTAATAAGAAGTGTTCCCCTACAGCAAAACTAAAAATGTTTTTCTTCTTGAAATGGATTTAATTGCACACAATGGAAAGAGGTGCTTCAAGGTTATTTCAAATTTGTTGTATAGTGCAGAAAAATCTTCTGAGAATTTTTTGGGTTTTTTTCTTAGATACCTTAAAGGGCAGAAAAGTTTAGAGAAGCTACAAAGAAATCAGTTCTGAACATTTGCACTTTTGCCCATTGCAACTTTATGGAGATCTCAAAAGGAACATCAGTTTTGTACACAAAACCTTTTTCTTTGGTTTTTAGTTGTATACGGATTTACTGTCTCATCATAAAAAGCAATTACTGTCATATTCCTTTCAGAGATATTTCTACTATAGCAGCAAAGGATAAACTTTATAAACATCAAATACAAGATGTTTTCTTAAATATGCTGTGGTTTAGATAAGCTGTTTCTTCTTACTGTTGTGTAAGATAAGGAAATACTTAACTTCATATAGAAAGCTTGCATTACTACTCAAAAGATAAACCACAGATAATTTGTGTACACAGAGAAATATGCAGTAGAAGTAATTTTGTCCTTATGGCATAGCAATAAGGAAAAATATTTCTGCTAACAAAATTTCTGAATCAGTGACTTAGGATCATAGAATGGGTTGGACTAGAAAGGACCTTTAAAGGTCATCTAGTCCAAGCTCCCTGCAGTGAGCAGGGACATCTTTAATTAGATCAGGTTGCTCAGAACCAGATCCAGCCTGACCTTGAATGTCTCCCAGGACAGCTCTCTGGGCAACCTATGCCAGTGTTTCACCACCCTCACAGTAAAGACCTTCTTCCTGATGTCTAGTCTAAATCTAGCCTGCTCTAATTTAAAACCATTGCCCCTCATCCTGTTGCTACACACCCTTGAATTCTGAAGTGTAATAGCTAAGGTAAAACAAAGAATTCACATGGAGAATTACGGCTTTATACTCACATGATTTTAGCCCTACAGCCTGCAAGTCAACTTCTCTCCGCAGTGGATGCATTAATTTCTGAAACCCTAGTTGAAAATCTGCTTCAGAGATGAACATGACTGCATAGAAGAATAGAGCATTTCTTACAGCTACCCTGAGGTCCGTTGCACGCAACAAAGTGATACGCACTGCAATAATTGCTGTCAGTGGAGAATACAGGTGCCAGAGAAGCAACATCTTTGTCAGCGGTATGGATGACGGCACTGAGTGCACCCTCTGTAAGTTTTCCGACGACACCAAGCTGTGTGGTGCCGTGGACTCACTTGAGGGAAAAGATGCCATCCAGAGGCACCTTGACAGGCTTGAGAAATGGGCCAGTGCAAACTGCATGAGCTTCAACAAGTCAAAATGCAAGGTCCTGCACCTGGGCCGGGCCAATCCCAGGCACAAATACAAACTAGGCACAGAGTGGGTTGAGAGTAGCCCTGAAGGGAAGGTTTCGGGGATACTGGTAGATGAGAAGCTCAACGTGAGCCAGCAGTGCGCTCATGCAGCCCAGAAGGCCAACCGCATCCTGGGATGTATCAAGAGAAGCGTGGTCAGCAGGTCAAGAGAGGTGATTCTTTCCTCTTTGCTCTTGTGAGACCCCCGCTCGAATACTGCATCCAGTTTTGGTGCCCCCACCATAAGAGGGAAATAGATCTGTTGGAGCGTGTTCAGAGGAGGGCCACAAGGATGATCCAGGGGCTGGAGCACCTCTGCTATGAGGACAGGCTGCGGGAGCTGGGATTGGTCAGTCTTGAAAAGAGAAGACTTGGGGGGGACCTAACAGCTGCCTTCCAATACCTGAAGGGAACCTACAGGAAGGCTGGGGAGGGACTTTTTACGAGAGTGTCCACTGATAGGACAAGGGGAAATGGGTTTAAGTTGAAGGAGAATAGATTTAGACTGGATCTTAGGAAGAAATTCTTCAGTATGAGGGTGGCAAAACTGTGGAATAAATTGCCCAGAGATGTTGTGGCTGCCCCCTCTCCGGGGGGGGTGCATGCGGGTTCGACTCCCGTTCAGTCCCCATGTGTTGCCTGATCTAGTCAACAGGTGGTGTCCCTGGCGGCAGGGAGGCTGGATTAAAATGATCTCTAAGGTCCCTTCCAGCTTAAGCCATTCTATGATTTTATGATTCTATGATTTTAAATGTCGTGCAGGTCCATTCAAAACCCATGTTTGTCAATATACATTTTACGACCACTCCTTTTTCCGCATAATTACACTTAATTACTGGATAGAAACAGGATGATCCCAATTTAGACATGTGTTTGCAAGAGCAAACAAGAGAATAGAATGGAAGGGCTTATCAAACTCTGCCTCTGAAATTCGTAGCTTGGCTGTAATGGGTTGAATCAAAGTCTTAGCCTGGGAAATTAAAATCTGAAGTTTAAACATCAGTTTCACTTGCGTAGCTTTGTCATTTATATTTGTGAGTTTCAACCAAAACTTTCCTATCTCTTTTTACCAAGAGTGGATAAAGACACAAAATACATAGAGAGTGTATAGATATATGATGTGAATAGTAATATAAGTAGTTGTCATGACCTAAAGAGTTATCCAACACCATAGGTGTGTAAAGATTGCAACTTCAGGTTCACAGGATTCTACAATACACAAAAACATGGAGGCTTTTATCCTCTACTTTATTACAGATTGTCAGAAATACCACACAAATCACTACCTGAAAGTAGATATATATTAAAAAAGTAAATATATATATTAGGCTATTACAAATTATTATTGGCAGTCAATAACATAGTATCAGTAAATAACATGGTAGCACTCCATAACAGTAGCAACCAGTCCTATAGCAACAGTCAATATGATGGCAACAACCAAGTAGACATAGTACAGGTTACTACAAACTTATTAGTGAAGCAACTTGTCAACCATATAGCAGCAGATGTGTTTATGATAGATTACTTGTAAGGGTATATATGATACCAGTAACAAGTGAATTAGATTTCAGAAGGGGTGAGCTATCCCAAAAAGGGGACAAATCAGTTCCAGTGGGGTAACCAACCACCCCAGAGGGGAGAGGACAAACAGAACTGATCCCCCAAAGTGGGCCCAGTAAAATAACATAGAGGCCCTCACTTCAAAGAGGGTCAACGTCACAGAGTCTGGAGTCAGCCATGCATCCCCAGTGAGAGTCCAAGATCTTCTAGAAAGTTCATGCAGAATTCAGCCTGTTTAGGAAAGGAAAACTACATGTAGCATGGGAATATACACTTTTGATAAAAATTAAGTTCACTTTATGTCCTAGAGACATCATAATAAGATGTAGGATACCATCACTTCAAGCGGTCATTAGAACAATATCTACTTTCATGTACGTTATTGGGAAAATATTGTCATAAATATTCTTTGCAGTGCTACTTAGCCACGTTGAGAGCAAAGAATTTGAAAGGAAATTGTTGCAGAGATCTACCAGGGCAGTCAGAGGACAGAGAAGACTGACATAGTGTGGCTGATGTAACCTATCAGAAAGGATGCTAAGAGCGACTCTAGCTGGGCTGCGAAAAGAAGACAAGATGTGAGAGACAACATTGACACAAAAAAAAGTAGGCCCTGAAACATTGGCAAGAATGTTTCTAACCACCAAAAAGGGGAAGTTTCCCAAAAGCCTTGCACTAATAGAAGTCACAGGAAAACAAGCAGCCTTTAGGATTGTGTCTGAGAGGTTAGAAGGGGAAATGTTTGACAAGGCTATTCACAGGAGTGAGGATTTGGTTACTGATTTATAAGGACAATTATTAATCCGATAGTACGGAACTAGTATTTCTGTTATTAACTAGCTATTTGCTAGTGTCTTATTTCTGAAGAAGTAGTGGAAATCTTCTGAAAAGTAGAAGTAGAGGAAAAGAGGAATGAAAAAAAGTGGAAAAGTGGAAATGAGACAGAAGAGTTATGTTAGACACAGAGTTGGATGTAAGGGACAAAATATTCCTTACCTTCAGAAGAGTGCTGCTAACTCAGCAGAGAACATGTAAACTTGTAATGGGCATTGAAATAATGTGTATGTGTTATAGAGAAGCATCTCAGAAAAATCAGAGAATGAAAGTTTGACATTATGCTACATTTGTAATGCTTCATCTTATCTGTATTGTCCTTGTGTGCCTCTGAAAAAGAAAAAGGTTGGCCCATTACAGAATGCATGCAGGATTGATTGCACTTGTATTCCTTTTCCTGCTCCCCTGTTCCTCCTACTACTTATTGTGCCTTAACTAAATTTATTGTCTTCTGTTCTCTTCTCCCATGTTGCACTCAGCTTAGGATCACTTCTCTTTCCAGTTTCAGTCTGAGTCCAGTCAGCTGCAACTGCAAACATACTCAAGCCTTGTACAGTGAGCCACAGAAAATATCAGTGCAGGTGAGAGCAGCCTCACGCTGCTGCCCCCACTGCTTCGTACTTATCCTTTCTTTACTTCCACACTGAATCTCACTGTATCTTGGAGAGTTTGAGGAAGGTATATAGCCTCCAATTAAGAATTAGACAAGATAAGCCCAAGTCTGTAAAGTCACCTAGATCACTTTCCTTGGCCCCTTGCACAGAAAAATAAATGCAACAGAATCTTTCTCTTTTCAAGCATCAAACAGGGCAGCTGCCAGTTCAATGCATTATTGTAATAAAGATGCACTGAAAAACAGTTCCAATTCAAAAACAAATCAGGCACTTGCCTGTTCTATGCAGATGGTACAAGATTTTCCTGTCTGTCCAGGCAACATATTGCTAACTTTTTTTCTTCTGTATTACAGGGATGATGGCAAAAGCTGATTAGGAGGAGCAGAGCAAAGCATGTTACCAGAGGATATCAAGGTAAATTTCTAATATGGGAGTGATTCCCCACTAGCATAATGCTCTGATCTTAGCAAGTGAAAATGTATGGGCTTTCTCTGTATATTCTTCTTCTGATTTCCTGTCTTTTTGCTTCCTAACTCATTTTATACTGCGTTATCTGTAAGCCATGGAGACATAAATCTCCATCTTCTCAGCAATTCTCAAAAACTTTTTGCGCTACAGTATACTGAGCTTGAACAGCACTAAGTTTATAATTCTCAAAAGTAGCACATCCTGTTATACAGAGGCATCCTTCAGCTCTGGATAACCACATGATCAGCACTCTCTTATCTGTGCCTTTTTACTATGATTTAGCCAGAATACAGAGTGGGCTTTGTACTATGCAAAGCCTGAAAAAGAGAGATAAGGAGACAAAGCAAGAACTTAGGAGGCAAAGGTTGTTTTCTTTTATTTCAGTTATTTTGTCACCTGTTTTCTGCCTCTGCAGCGTGGTCTGTGGCTTTCTTCTATTAAGCCTGTCTCAGTGATAAAAACCTTGTCTCCTAGGGAAAAGGACATCAAGTCTTTTCATGAAGAATTTTTGCAGTATGAAATGGTTAAGCGATTGAGAGTTAATCTAAATTTTACTTATTGTTTTGGGGGTTTTTTTGCATCCATTTGTTCTAACTTTTCTCCCTTTGGATAGATGGTTTATTCCCGAACAAAGCTACCTCCTTTGAAGTGCTGATTCCCTCTGACTTGGTAACACCACGAGTGGACAGAGAGGTGCCCCTGAAGCAACATAATGTTCTGTTTTCCTGTGGTGACAGAGCATTTGCAGAACATCTGCAGTTTAGAGAATGACAGTAGCTGAGGTGGGGTGGCCCTCCTGGAGACCACCTAATCCAATCTCCCTGCACAAAGCACAGTCACCTACTGAAGATTGCACAAAATCTTTGTTAAGGAAGATAAATATCTCCAAGCACTGCGACTCCACAACCTCTTTGGGTAACCTGTGATAGTGTTTCACCACTCACACAGTAGAAAAGTGAATTCTTATGTTAAAATGAAATATACATTGAGAGAATTTGCTTTTCCAAGATGGCTTAAAGTTCACTAGAATAGTAATAAAAAAATTATATCAGATGGTAAACTTTATATGAAGTTAGATGGCACAGAAAAGCTTCCATCAAGTTAGTTACATTGGAGTTTTTTTATGTCAATATTAATTATGGCACAGAAGATTCAACAAGCACAACTTCTTATGCCTCATGAAACCCTGACTCATTTTTTCTGCTGTTCTCAGTTTTCTCAGTAAAACAGAGTAAAACGTCTTCACGAAGTCAATTACGCAGTATGCCATAGTTGCCCTTCATTTACTAATGTCATTTCAGTCTGTGACCAATACATCAACTGTGCTACCAAACATCTGTATGCACTGTGGTAGACTGAAATGCCATGGCAACTGCTATATTCTTTCTTTGCTGTTTTCCTGGCCACAAAAATCTAACAATTCTGCAGACACTGTTTTTCTCTTGTACCCTATTAAATTTTTATCCTTTGCAGATAAATTAAACTAATCGGTAGTTTTTTTCCTTCTGGAAAGACTATGTTTTTTTGTCTTGCATATGAGATTATGTTGTCAGCATAAAAATTATTGGTTTGTTGTGTTTATGCTAAATCCACTTCAGAGCCACTTTATTCATGGCTCCTTGAAACTTTGGTTCCTTGAGAATCCTTAAAAGAAAGGAAAAATGCCTCTTCATTGCATAAAGATTGATCATATGAACTGATCTGCTGACCCATGAATGGCTTTGAACCAGCACCAGCTGTTGTGACTGCAACATATTTGATCTGGTAGAAAAAGTCAAGTTCCAAAGTCTGCTTTATTGCACTGCCAAACTGTGTCATTTGTACTGAATGTCAAGTGAGCTTATGTTGTTTATTTTTTTTACCTCTTAGAACTACTTAAAACCATATCTTAAGGACTGCAGTCATTTCTGCACTTCAGTTCTGAATCATTCTGTGAACATTTTATTTTACTCATAATTTTTTTTAGTTAATCACTCCTCTTCCTGCAAACATATTTACTGTATGTTTATATCGCTAGTGCCACATTTGGGACAGAGAAGGGAGACAAAAAAAAATCTCCCAGAAGTCACACTAGTCTGGGGAATTCAGTGTTCTAGTACTGAAAGACTATAGGCTTTCTGGTTTGTTAATTTGAACTCTTCTTCAACGCATCAGTATTGTAATCATGCAAAAGAATATGGATCTGTTGGAAAGGGTCCAGAGGAGGGTCACAGAGATGATCAGAGGGTGTGAGCACTTTCCATATGAAGGCAGGTTGAGAGAGCTGGGATTGTTCAGCCTGGAGAAGGAAGGCTCAGGGGACACCTTTTAGTGGCCTCTCAGTACCTGAAGGGGGTCTAAAGGAAAGCTGGGGAGGGACTGTTTATAAAGGTGTGTAGTGACAGGACAAGGGGCCATGGTTTTAAACTAGGGCAGAGTAGATTTAGGTTGGACATTAGGAAAAAGTTCTTTAAAATGAGGGTAGTGAAAAAATGGAACAAGTTGCCCAGAAAGGTAGTGGAGGCTCCATCCCTGGGGACCTTCAAGGTCAGGCTTGAGGGGGCTCTGAGCAACCTGGTCTAGTGGGAGGTGTCCCTGCCTGTGCCAGCCGGGTTAGAACTAGGTGATTTTTTAAGGTCCCTTCCAAGCCATTCTATGATTCTATGATTCTATCTTTTTATACTACATCCTAAGACACATAATTTGACAGTTTAAAAAAAAATCCTTAGAGAATAAAATAGTCAGAACTATATTTTAAACACAAAAGCAAATGTATTAACATCAGCTATGTTACCTTTTCTTCTGAGATCACCATTCAAGTCCATCTTAAAATCTCTAAAATAATAGGAATCTTAAATTTAATTACATCAAGAGAATGATATTTTATATTTCTGTACTTGGCAATATAAACAGTTCTTCAAAGTCCTAAACCCATTCTTTCCATTTTTTGAGTTTACTGATGTTGTATAATATATAATATGAAATCCTTTATTGTTCTGAAAATACACTTTTGGATTGTTTTACCAGTCTTTTTTTCCCTTAAAAACAGTTTGTTTATACACATGGATGGCCATTGTAGCTTTCCCTTTCCAAGTAAGGCTAATCATAATTTTGACACTGGCTCTTCACACTAAATAATCTGGATGATAACAAAGCAAAGAAAGTGTATTTCCAGACATCACAGTTTAGTCTCTCCTAGACAATACAATATAGCACAGAAATAGAATGGTATGGAATCTGCAAACTTTTTCAGTTCCAACCATCTTGGGTATCTTCCTTGCCTATTTTTAAAACTGACTAATTCACCTGTGCACAAGAATATAATGAAAGTTTTTGGTTTGGAGGCAAGGCCATTTAATAAATATTTTGGAAACCTGACAGAACTGTTTGATCTCAGGAGTTGTAATTACAGTTCTCTGGGGGTTCTTTCCCAATGTAACTTACACCTGATCTGCATTTTCTAATCATTTACCTTTCTTCAGGTGGATCCAGTTGAATTATCAAAAAACCAAAGACTAACATTTGCTATTGATGCAAAGTGGAATTCTGAGTTTTGTTGTATTCTTTGATCTTAAGGTCCTTTACAATATTTAAGTACAATAATTTATTCTGAGATTCGTGCTCCCAATGAAACAGATGAAAATACTGATGTTATTAGAATGTGTTATGTACTTCATAGCGGAAAGTTTCTAATTGGCCTTGATGTGATCTATGTCTTCCACAATTTATGTCTTAATCAAAGAGCAAATACTGCTTTGAACTGACCTACATACCATTAACTAAATTTTCATGTTGTGCAAAACCTTCCAGTGCTGTTGACCTGATCAGAAATGTTGTGACAACAGCACATCAGTTTTAATAAAGATGCATGCAATGATTGCATGCAGTTACCTTTGTAGCTCTTTTTATTATCATTAAGCACTCTCAGTTTGTTTTATAAAGTACTGCAAAATCTATGCATATATTCGAATGTATAACCATAATCTAACTGTAAGCCTCTTTCAAACTGAGCAGATGCCATTTTAGAGTAATTTCAGGCTCCTCCGTAGAAACCAGACTTCTAGTGAATATTTAGGAGAGAAAAGCAGACAGGTCTGAAATTTTCATAACTGAAACTTTAAATTTCCTTTTTTTTTTTTTTTTCCAAATGTGTAAGCAAATGAGGAAGCAGATTTGTGTTGATTAGCTGCAGAGATCTTTTTCTCCTCACTCTTTACAGAAATGTTTTCTGGTAAGAAATACCTATATAGCAGTGGAAACCTATTCATTATTAGTTCCTTGTAAAATGGAATCCATACCAACTGGCCAATAGCTTATAGGTTTGACTGCACTGAACTGCAGGACAATAAGCCTGAGAAATAATCTTTTACCACTTTTCCAAAGTCGCCTCTTAGCACATTTTTCCTTCTTTAGCCAATATTAGCCACTCTACAAAGTCAGGCTCTGTTGTCTGCTAAGGATCTGCCAGGGATGCATACTTTGAGGGGGTAGGTTGTTTATCTTGTTCCTCAGTTACCTCGAGAAGGAAGACGACAATGAAAGTACAACCTCAGAAAGCTGAATGGAGAAATGTAGAAAATCTGTTTCAGTATAGATAAATGAAAGCCAGTTAAATTCTTCTGTAATGCTTAACTTGGAACTGGTAATTACAAATCAGGAAATAGGTCTTTGAGCCATCAACAGTTTTCAGAAAACAACAGGTCAATGTGCAGCAGAATCAAAAAAGCCAACAACAATGCTGCCCAACATCAAGAAGGATACTGAAAACCAGAAGGAAGATGACTTTTTGCCGCTATATAGAATTTTAATGCGTCAACATCTTGGTGTCATATGCGGCTATGGTCTATACATTTAAGGAAATATATTTTGGAGAAACTTCAGGTGAGCACTACTAAAATAATGAAGGGAATACAGCATGAGCATGTACCTCATGAGAAGAGAGCCCGAGGCTTTTTGATTTGGTGAGGAAAACCCTAAAGAGATATATGATAAGAGATTTATAGATCCATGAAGACATTATGTAAGGTGACAGTGGAACTGTTACTCACTAATTCTTCCAGTTCTGAAACTTGGGGACAGCTGGTAAAACTGACAGGTGATCATTCCAAAACAAGTAGAAGAAAGTATGATTTTACACAGCAGGTTACGAAGATTTGAAGCTCCTTACTGCAGGAGTTTATAGAAAAAAAGACAGTATTTTCAGGTTCAAAAAGAAGCTAGACAGATTTACGAGCAGCAAAATATGTAGTCATTAGATCATCAGCTCTTCTGAGCCCATGCTTCTTTGCTTCTTGCTTTCATGGAGACATGCTCTGGTATCTGTGGAGACCTATTGAGACTTTTCATTAAAGAAAAAGGAAAATATTTCAGAAGGTCTCAAATATAAAACCTTAAAAACTCTTCCTTGGGGAAATCTTACAGACTTACAAAACTTTCTTTGTTTCATATTTTCTTGGGAAATCCATTGGCAAAAAATGTTTAAAAAGTTATATTGTAGGCCTGTGGCCAGAAAGTCAAGTACATTAGCTCAGTGGTTTGAGCATGGTGCTGGCAACAAGGATCAACACTGAGGTCGCGGGTTCGATTCCCACTCGGTCCCCATGTGTTGCCAGGTCTAGTCGAGAGGTGGCGTCCCTGCCCAAAACAGGGAGGTTGGACTATATGATCTCTAAGGTCCCTTCCAGCCTAGGCCATTCTATGATTCTATGATTCTATGATACATGCCCCTGTACTCAGCACTGGTGAGGCAGGACCTCGAATCCCGTGGGGCTGTTTAGCCTAGAGAAAAGGAGGCTTCATTGCTCCTTACAACTATCTGAAAGGAGGTGGTAAATGAGGTGGGGGTCAGTCTCTTCTCCCATGTAACAAGCAGTAAGACAAGAGGAGCTGGCCTCAAGTTGTGTCAGGGGAGGTTTAGATTTGGTATTAGGAAAAATTTATTCAGTGAACATTTATTTCAATAAAATAGCTGTGCCGATCTGAATGACATTACTTCTAAATTATTCCCTCTGTTGACAATATTTAATATAAAGGTTTTAAATTTCCAGCAACTGTAAGTCCTTAGAATTATTTTCTCTGCCTTTTAAATCCGAAAAAAAGATAGATATTTCCCCTGGCTCTCAAAGAAGACTTCTTTAATAAACCAGAAAATACTGAATCTCTGAAAAAGTAAATTTATTTTTTTTTATTAGATGAACCTGAACTAAATTGTAGAGAATAAAGTGTCAAAACATCTTATCAAAATATTAAGTTGTTGGGCTTATATTTATGCAAAGAAGGCTTATGTAGTGCAAAACCCGTGAAATTAGCATTAGATAGTTTAAAATATAAATATATCTTTCAATTTGTGGACAACTAAGGCACTGCACGGGGATGGAGGTTTTATGAAGTGCTGATTTATTATATGAGAAATGTCACTTTTTGTAACAAATAAAGGCTGTCTTTATATTCATAGCAACTATTTACATTATATTAAAAACTTGAAGATTCATGATAGTTGGGTTTTTCCTTTTCAATACGAAGATGTTTTCAAAATAAAATGAAGGCAATTTATGGTTCCTCATTTGTAACCGTACCTGCTTTCCAGGCAGAATCTCATCTGTTAACATATTTAACTGTAAAATATTTTTCTTCAAGTGTCTTTATCAGGATTGTTCTCCTCCTAGTTCTCAGACCATGCAAGTTCTTTTGACCTTTAAATGATACTTCTTTCTCCAGCTTATCATGAAGGGATTTCAGTACTGTCAAGAAAAACTATTTACTTTCAATTTTTTTTTTTATTTTTCAGAGAAGATAAATGTCAGGCTTTGTTCTTTGAATACAGCTACTCACTTATTACAGCTTAGTTGTGCAGATACATAACTGTCTGTCTCTCGACACCTTTACAAAAGGTGCTGTTAATCACAGACCATACTGCTGTGCACAGGTATTCTTATCTTATGTGAATATCATGGTGACACTCTCACAACGTGAGCTGGATTATTCTGCATTTTTATTAACGAGCAACAGGATAATCTCTCCTCAGGAAGATACTTCAACGTATGCTTACCAATAGACGTAGACTTTTTTCACCTCCTTTTCAGCGGCACATTGAAAATATTGATCCCCTTCTATCTCAGGCCTATTTCAACCTACTCTATTTGCTGTGCTTCTGCTCTCTGCTCTTTACTCCCTTACTTTTCTACCATATAATGTTGAATCTGTCTCCTCCATCCCCTGTACCCGTTTTTTTTTTTCCCCTGTAAACCCATCTTGCCATGCCTGACAAGATACAGATTCACTTTCTGCTTCTGGCATAGACCAGCAGATCATACAGATCGCTTGCAAACTAAGTAAGAATGATAAACCTAGACAGTAGAAATGTCCAGATTATAAAATAGTGTTCTGTTCAGATTATTAAAAAACAAATAACTTCAGAATACACACCTTTTTTTGTTGGCCCATACATAAAGTGAGGGAAACATTATTCAAAATAATTTGCCTAACAACGTAAAACATATTTTTTTACATTTTTTTCCTCGGGACCTTTTATTTATTTATTTAATACCTAATGCAGAGAACTTTTATTGCATATAGAAGTATTTCTATTTACATAATCATTAAACCAATGCAAAGCTGACAAATTGTGGAATGCTGGACTATATGACATCCAGGAGTCCAGTCAAAAATTATCATGATCTCTGAAAAATTATAAAGCTTTGAATACGCCAACTAAAGAAACATATCTTAAACAGATTAAATCCATTTATCATTTTAACTGCAATCCTTGAAATATCTTCACAATAAAATCCTTTATTGTGTAAGGGCAAAAGAGTCCCTTTAATGTCAGATAGAATCTTTTATCTTAGCTATAATTTTTTTGGTCACTAATAATAACACATTTAGAAACTCTTCATTTCACCTTTGATCTTAAACTTGGAATCACAGAGTGGTTGAAGTGGGAAAGGACATCTGAAGGTCATCTAGTCGAACCCTCTTGCACAAAGCAGGGTCATCACCTACAGCAGGTTGCTCACAGCCATGTCTCACTGGATGTTATCTCCAGCAATAGACACTCAACAACCTCTCTGTGCAACCTGTGCTAGTATTTGATCACCGTCACAGTAAAAAGTGTTTTCTTACATTTAGATGGAATCTCTTGTGTTTCAGTTTGTGCCCATTGCCTCTTGTCGTGTCATTGGGCGCCACTGAGAAGAGTCTGGCTTAGTCAAATCACGTCCATTCAATCCAATGTATATTAAGTATGTTTACAATGATATTAAACTAGAGGGCAGAGAGACCTTACAGAAAGATCTGGATAGAGCTGAACTGTATGAAATTCACTAACTATGAAATTTAACAAGAGCAAGTGACAGATTCTCCGCCTGGGACAGGGTAATTTGGTTATACTGGAGAGCAGCCCTGAGTAAAGAAGTCTGGGGACTGGGGTTGATGACAAGTTAAATATGAGTCAAGAGTATGCCCTGGCAGCAAAAAGACCAGTTGTGTCCTGAAGCGCATCAAGCACAGCATAGCTAGCTGGTCGAGGGAGATGATTATCCCACTCTACACTGCACTGATGCAGCCCCATCTTGAGTACTGTGTGCAGTTTTGGACATCTCAGTATAAGAAAGACATCAAACTATAAGAGTGTGTCCAGGGCAGGGTGACCAAGGTGGTGAAAGGCCTCAAGGATGAGGCTTAGTAGGAGTGGCTAAGGTCACTCAGCTTGTTCAGTTTGGAGAAGAGAAGGCTGAGTAGTGAACTCACTGCAGACTACCACTTCCTCAAGGAGGGCAGTGAAGGGAGAGATGCTGATCTTCTGCCTCTGGTGACCAGCTACAGGACACAAGAAAGTGGAATGAAGCTGCATCAGGAGAAGTTCAGTCTGGACACTGGGAAAAGACTCTTCTCTGAGATGGTGGTTAGTCACTGGAACAGGCTCTCTGGAGAAGTGGGTATGTCTCTACACCTGCCAGAGTTCAAAGAGTGTCTGTAAATATGCTTAGTCATATGGTTTAGTTTTAGGTAGTCCTGCAAGGAGCAGGGAGTTGGGCTCAATGAACCTTATGGGTCCCTTCCAACTTGAGATATTCTATAATTCTTTACTCTAGCCGCCCTCCTGGTCAGGTGTTTCTACACATTGATAAGAACGCTCTGAGCCTTCTCTTCTTCAGGCTGGATAGTCGCAGGTCTCTCAGCCTCTCAGGGTGTATACTTCAGTCCCTTACACATCTGTACGGTCGCTCATTGGGCTCATTCCAGCATGCCCAGTGTTGCCTTTTACTGAGGATCTCAGAAGTGCACTCAGCGCTCTGGATGTGTCTCAGCAGAGCTGGGTAGAGAAGAATAAACTCCTTGACATGCTGGCAACAGTTCTCCTAATGCAGCCCAGCACGCTGTTGGCATTCTTAGCTGTGAGGGCACGCTGTTGGCTCTGATTCTGCTTTGTGTCCACCAGCATCACCAGAAACTTCTTTTCAGTCAGTTATCTCACAGCCCATGCTGGTGCCTGAGGGGCTTTTCACTTGTTGAAATTCATGGGACATCTATTAGCCCATTTCTCCATCTTTTCAAGGTCCCTCTGAATGACTGCACAACCATCTGGTGTATCAACGACTCTTTTGCATTATCACTTGAATGATTCAGGTTAAGCAGCAAACACTGTTACTAATTGGAATATAAATTTATTCCCTTGCAAAAAAAAAAAAATTAAAAAAAGAGTAAAAGGAGTAATTCTAGCCTTGCATTTACCAGAAGGTGTTCAAGTCTATAGCAGAATTATTTAATCTAAAACCTAAAAAGTCCTGTAGTGTTTATTATGGCAGTTGTTGAATTGCCACTGTGCAAAATGGGAGAAAAAACCCCAGACCAAATATAAATCGAATTCTTGTAAATTGCATACTTTGGAACATTACAATAAATTATAATCATAGAATCGAGGAATGGCCTAGGCTGGAAGGGACCTTAGAGATCATTTTAATCCAGCCTCCCTCTCACCAGGGACGCCACCTCTCGACTACATCAGGCAACACATGGGGACCGAACGGGAATCGAACCTTGGCGTTGTTAGTGCCATGCTCAACTGACTGAGCTAACTGGCCCCCTAATAATAAAACAGAATAAGATTGTATGGTTTTTTTAGTTCTGCCTCAGTATTCTGGTCTAAATCATCTTTTTCAGTGTAAAATTACTTATGTAAATGTATAATATACTGATTTCTCCTCAGGCAACACAGCTTACTTTAGGTATCTTGATGTTTTCATGGACAAAAGGCATTTTAGAGAGTGCAGATGTTTTATATTAAAAACACAGCACCTGAAATTGGTATTGATCAGCTGTCACCAACACTGAAATTTTGATGTGCAGTCAGGTTATAAATATTTAAAGATACATTGGGAATTAACAGAGTTGCACCAGTTTGTATAATACTAACATAGTACATATATGTACACATTATTTATTTCAAGTTGCAGATAACTACATCTATGGACCTGGCAGAGAAATGCAGTGAGGAAGGTTATAACTTTTCACTGTCTGCTGTTGATACAAACATAAAATACCCTTAGCATTTATATTAAACCCAAAGCATTTAAAATAAATAGGTTCATTTACAATTGTTTTCCTAGCTTCTCTTCGTCAAGATAAATAAAAAGAAAAGTGGAACTATACATAACTCTCCGGATGCTGCCTCTCTAATTTACAGATGGGCTGAGATTGTTTCTGCTTTTTCTGCTTTGTCTAGAACTGATGATTAGAAATGGAATATTCAATAATATGCTTTAAATTTAGAAGAGAAAGAAGGTACTGATGAACAGAGGTGAAAATGTAAGTTTCCAGTAGTTCATATTTTAGTAAATGCTTCATTTTTGAGATGTGTATTCTTCCCACAGGGAGGAGAAAAATCCCAAGTATTTCACACTGAGAAAAGTGTTCAAGAATGGTGAGTTGCTTCAGTCATAGTTTGTTTGCCTCTGCACTTTTGCTTAATGGAATCATAGAATCTTGTAGACTGGAAAATATATCAGATCATCAAGTATAACCATTAACATAGCACTACCCACCACTAAACCATGCACCTAAGCAGCACATCTACACATCTTTTGAACACCTGCAGTAATGGTGACTCAAACACTTCCCTGTGCAGCCTGTTCCAGTGGTGTTCCAATGGAAGATCAACTCAGTTATCAGAAATCATGCTTTGCTAAGAAAGACATGACTCCTGAGGCTAGGAGAGAAGGAAAGACATAAGGAGTCACTGCACATGGGTGTTCTACTTTGAAAAGGAGATGATAAACAGATGTTGGGAATAAAGGTTTTAATCAGAACTGTATGACCATAAGCTACTGACATCAAAACTCAGTGAAGGAAAAGATGAGACTTGTTTAACCCACAGAAGAATTTCACAGTGTGTCTTTGTACGGTAAAGTCTTTCAAAAGAGCTGTGAAAGTACATGATAAATTTAGATCCCCTGAGGAAAAAGGCCAGGTACAAAGTCAGTAATACTGAACCTGAAAATGGCCAGCCTGTTCTGTATGTTATTCTGGCAGGGAAGAAGAAACAGCTGCTTGAAAGCTCCCTGAGCTGTGCGAGCATCTTTCCACTGACATCGGTGATTAGAGTGTGTACAAGAGCTGGCAGTAAGCTTTAGCATTCCATTACACATATTTGTGCTTTGTCATTTTGTCTTCAGGGCACTATGTAAAGACAGTAGATAAATCATAGCTCTGTTCTGCACAGATGATACTTTGCATTTGGTATTTGATGCATTCTTTTGGACTGTAAAAATGTATGAGACATTTAGAACTTGGATTACTTTCTCAAGGGAACTTCAGTGTTGTGTATCTCTTCAATATGCCGTTTATATCTAAAAGAATATGGTATTTGGTATTCTTCTGGGATGTTTTTAAAGATCAGATAATAGCTTATTCTTTTTAAACCAAGCATTTTGCTTTCAATACAGTTTAGTTTTGGTTGCCACATTTTAGTTTCTCCACTTGTCTGCAAGCTAAAATTGCCATGAATTGATTTAAAACAAATAAAAAATTTCCTCTGACATTTCTTGCCGACCTGTGTCTCTGGCACAAATTTTATTATCTCTACCCAGTCCCTGATCACCTCATAAAACTGTCCCTAGTCTACTTCTATTCTTCCACTAATACACAAAAAAAATGTTCTCTCCCAGGCCATCCTATTATACTTTCAATGTAAATAGTCTGACTCATTAACTCACCAGTCTTCGTGCTCGGCATTATATCAAAGGAGTGAGTAGGACGAGGATGAGTGTACTTATGACAGTGAGACATACAGTTCACTTTGAGATCTTTGTTCTGAAATCAGAGAATCGTGGAATAGTTTGGGTTAGTTCATACTAAGACGTATTCACCAAACAAATAAATGTAAATGTAGTTCCAGATGAGTTAGGTAATATAGTATACATTTATAAACGGGAAGAAAAAAAGAACTCATAGAGTGATCCAAAACCAAAATCAGATGTAATATGTCTATTGAATTTAGTGATCTTCAAAAAGGCTTTGAATTACTACTTATTTTTTCATAATTTACAGACATGTTATCTTTAGGAGTTTAAGATGATGATAAAATCATAGACTTCTAGAAAGTATTACATGCTGTTGTTGACTATCTATAAAAAAAAGATTGCATGTGTTTGCCATTTTTAGCTAAAAGGAATTGCTTAATTATTTGAATAGAAAACAACAGAAGTCAGACTTTCGCATTTACCACTGCTTTGTTTGAAGAATTAATCATATGGCTGTTTACAAAACTAGAAGATCTTCTTTCAAAGTGATTTACACTCAGCCTATTACCTTTACAAAAAAATACTAAAACCCAGTTAGAAGTTTTGAAGCAAAATTTATTTGTCCGAGTCCCTTTTCAAGTATAGATTGTCACAACAATTGCTTGTGGCACATGTAGCTTTCAGTAGAGGTGCTAGGAATGGCTGGAAAACTTTATATATGCTCTGTGGAAGTGAATTTAGTTTGATGCTATAACTGAGCATGAAACTCCCCTTTCCCAACAGCAAGGATCTTTTATGTGACTCACGCATGGAATGTTTAATCTTCGTTTCAGTAGCTGTCCATAGTGATTTCTTTCCACACCAAAGCTCTGGCTCTTCATCAGATAAAATCTTTTCTACATGGAAAGAAATTATATACTGCCTTTTCAGCTCTGGGGCTAATGAGCAAAACTGAATTTCTGGCACTGAAGTCTTGGCAGTCCAGAATAGTATAAGTAGGTTTGAGTGTTTGCAATTTAGGTACTGTGGAGTTGATCAACTGTTCAGTAAGTGTTCCCTTCTTTCACAAGACTGAAATTACTGATGTTCTCTATTAACATTATACTTCCCAAAATCTCAGCTAAATATACTGACAAAATCTTCTTCCAAATATGTGAAAATAAATGTTTTCTTCAATCAGCTATTTTGCTTACTTGAAAGGTTGAAGACTTTCTCTTATCTAGGCTAGTGACCCTTCTTCAATCTGTGATTTTTACATTGCCTCAACTTGCTCTTGTCTTCTTCAATACAACAACGTCAATTATTTCTGTACGGAAGTTGAACTGGACAGAGTTACTAGTGTGATCAAACCCTTTTAATCTCAGATTCTTTTTACTTCCTGTATGTGTGCATTGCATCACAGGACAGACTAATTAGTTTTGCATCTGCTGGTGTTCACAAGACTTTTCACAAGTTGTTTGATGAAATCTCCTGAAAACAATTCTAATGGATATATTGAATGGAAATATAATTCACTTTTTCTCAATATTTTTTTAATGTTTCTTAAAATCAAAAATAAACACAAAATAATTCCTGTTAAGGTTACACAATCAGTATTCTATACTGAGATAATGATTTGATCATCTAAACTTAATAATTTAATCAAAAATGTAAGTATAACATGAACTTATCAATGGTCACTTTTGGGTTTTCTTAATAAGACATAGTATGTTTTCTCAGTGTGCACATATATTTATTTTTCTTCTTATTGTTTTCTTAAATCAACTAACACCAACAGACTTATTCTGTCAGATTACAAAATTTGACATTAACTAAAGAAAAAAACCCCACAATTTAAGAAGTTTGCAAGCCATTGCTGATTCTTTCTATTAATAGCCAAATCCTTTAGATATTGCATTAGTGGAGGGTGGATTAGGTAGAAGTAAATTAATGAGAAAAAAACAAGAGAAAAATTGCTATATTGAATCTTCAGTATTTGTGTATGTTTTTCATAAGCCTGTATATCTTGAAAATGTACATGTATTAACTGTTATGGACTGTGCCATACTGCAGAACAGAATAACAACAGATTTAAATTTCTGTATTAAAGAATCAGGGACCAGAATTCACACCAAAGCTGCATATTTGTTTTTAAAATCTGTGTACTGTTGTGAATCTGCATACTATCTTACAAATTCCCTTTTCCTCTTTCACATAAATACTGAACTTCATCTTTGACTTTGATTTATTACACATCTTCTATGTTGCATTTATCTTATATTTTTATCTAGTGGTGATTTATTTGCAATAATCCCTTCTGCAAGTGCTTAACAGCATATGATGTTCCACATTGTAATGATGATATATACCCTTATCAGGGTTCAAAAGAGCTAAAATAAATTGGTTTTCCACACATTTGAAAGTACATGCATAAAACTTTTGTGTGGTGGATATTTATGCTTTTGAGTATCTTGTGGATTAAGAACCTGCACTCCTAATGGCTGCCTTTCTGTTTTGTTTTGACATGATAAGAAACACATCTGAAGATCACAGAATCAGAGAATCAGAGAATCAAAGAATCACAGAATGTTAACACCTGGAAGGGACCTCAAAAAATCATCTAGTCCAGCCCCCCTGCCAGAGCAGGATCACCTACGGTAGGTCACAGAGGAACGCGTCCAGGCGGGTTTTGAATGTCTCCAGAGAAGGCGACTCCACAACCTCCCTGGGCAGCCTGTGCCAGTGCTCTGTCACCCTCACAGTAAGGAAGTTTTTTCTAATATTTTTGTGGAACCTCCTGTGCTTCAGCTTGCACCCGTTGCCCCTTGTCCTGTCATTAGACATCCCTGAGAAGAGCCTGGCTCCGTCCTGACACTCATCCTTTACATATTTATAAACATTAATGAGGTCACTCCTCAGTCTCCTCCACGGTAAAGAGACCCAGCTCCTTCAGCCTTTCCTCAAGTCCATCAAGGACTGCATATATTTTTTAAGTTGACATTGCATATATGTGTATGTAATAACAGAAGATATGATTAATTTCTTATCTATGCATTTCATGATTGAGAACAACTTGACTAGAAGAAACTGAAAACATATTGTTTTATTAGATGTAGTAGTTACTCCGAATTGAAAGAGTTATTTCCATGACAATCTCAACCCATTGGTAAGAAAGCTCAAGAGTTTTCATGGAAGAACAGCAGCATTCGATATAGTAAAGAGCTCTCTCTAGTTCAAGGATTAGGGGCTACAGTTTAATGTGAAATTAGTCTAAAACAGAATTTGTGTGAAGCTTCTAACTTAAATCACATAAACAGGAGTAGGAACATTTTAGAATAGTATTATTTTGCTTCTCCAGCATCTCAACAGATTATGCTGTTGAGATTGCTCTACATTAAATACCTCAATTTGACTAGATAAATAATTCCTGCCCCAGAAACATTTTGATAAATGATCCTTTTTCAACTTATCCACTCTGCTGTCAATAAAGCATCGATTGTTTGTCACAAGAGAAGCTCTGCTATCTATATTAACATAAAAAAAACCAAACCAAACAAAAACCACAAACCACGGCAAATAAAAACCTACAGAAAACCAATCAAACAAAAAAACCCCACGACTATTGTTTAGTGCTGACAACTAAAAAGGAACTGTGACTGTGTGGTTAGACTAAATATAATTCTATATTTGAGATTTGAATACAAGGGGAAGTTTCTCTAATTATACCTCCTCCGAGTGCCACAGGAACTGTATTTACTGCAGGTGTTCAGGATCGTTGTTATTTTGCTTTATAGTAGTGGAGACAGCAGCAGAGGTAGAAAATATCAAAGCTGAGTGATATGATGCTAGAAAGAGCACCTAGTCTGGATTTGTACTGTCTAAATGGGGATGGGGAAGTTCTTTCAGCTCTTCTAGCATATACACGCTGGTCCATGACAGCATCTGCTTTCAGTTGCACAGGTTTTAAATATTACTAGGCAAGTTAACATAATTATTCTGAATTTTCTTTTCCACTAGTATTAAGGACTGGATCTTGTCCTGAAATGTTAGCAATGGTAAGTCCAAGCAATGCAATTCCTGTGTTGTGAGGTAGCCCCAACAGTCAGCTCAGCCCCACAAAGGCTCACTCCCTCCCAGTGGGTTGAGGAAGAGAATCAGAAAGGTGAAAGTGAGAAAACACCTGGGTTAAGATAAAGACAGTCTAATAGGTAAAGCAAAAGCCCTACACTCAAGCAAGGCAAAATGAGGAATTTATTCACCACTTCCCACGGTCAGGCAGGTGTCCAGCCATCTCCAGGAAAGCAGAGCTCCATCTCATGTAATGGTGACTTGGGAAGACAAGTGCCATCACTTCAGACATCCCTCTGTTCCTTCTTCTTTGCTCAGCTCTTATTACTAAGCATGACTTCACATGTTAGGGAATATCCCTCTGGTCTGTTGGGATCAGCTGTCTCAGCTGTGTCCCCTCCCAACTTCTTGTGCACCCCCAGCCTGCTTACTGATGGGACAGAGTTAGAAACAGAAAAGACCTTGGCAGCACGCAAACACTGTTCAGCAATAGCTAA
This sequence comes from Apaloderma vittatum, assembly GCF_000703405.1. Taxonomy (NCBI): domain Eukaryota; kingdom Metazoa; phylum Chordata; class Aves; order Trogoniformes; family Trogonidae; genus Apaloderma; species Apaloderma vittatum. Next base: position 25,741 of record NW_009716296.1, read on the forward strand.
AACCTCTCTGTGCTATCAACACTGTTTTGGGCACAAATCCAAAGCATAGCACCATACGAGCTACTGTGAAGAAATTTAACTCTATCCCAGTCAAAATCAGAACTTACAGTCAAGGGAAAGAATGTGCTAGTGGCTAATCATAGAATCATGGAATCATAGAATCACAGAATCATAGAATTGTCTGGGTTGGAAGGGACTTGAAAGATCGTCTAGTTCCAACCCCCCTGCCACGGGCAGGGACAATCACTACATCTAATCATCACTACAGTGAAAATGAATATGTCTTGAACATCTCCTTTAGCAGAGATGATGCCTACTTGCTTACCCTGAGAGACATTGTGGGTTGAGATCCCCTAAAGGCTTCCACACAGCCATTCAGTTTTTAAAGAGCACAGCAACTGCTGGCAGTAGCACATTTTGTTCTCCACCACATGGGACAGTAGGAAGTTGTCCCTGTGTGAAACAAAAGGGAAGGTGGCAGCACCAGGCCCATACAGCCTGTGCCTGACTTGAGAAGTCTGTCTAGCTGGCTCACATTATTTTCACACCTTCACCACTGTGTTAATGAAAACGAAGCTTAATGCTGGGCAGTGCTGAGACTACTGTATTTAACAGCATAAGACAAAGTACTAAAAGTGTAATGTAGGAGTAGACATACAAAATCTTTTTTTGGTCTGGTTTTCATGGACACTTTTCACAGGAGTTGACATATTCCCATGAGGCATTTACTGGATAAACATTTTCTGATTGTAGTATATATCTCCAGAAATATTTTCATTACATAATCAAATTTTAAAAAGTTAATTTGATAATAATATAAACAACTTTAGACTCCTATACAGTTCCCACAAGTAAGCTTAAATGCTCTTTAGGATTTGAAATGTTACAGATTTCTTTGTCCTATTAGTAGACCCCCCTCTTTTTTTAATTTATTGTTTTACTAGAACCAAAGCTTTTATCCAAGCATCTGATATCCCAAGAAAACTTTCATTTTCTCTTTCACTACATTGCAAGGAATACACTCAAATTTTTGTCTGAAGAAATGAATCACTTTCTTTAAAAGTTTCTTAATAAGTCTTATTCCCAAATGTTAAGATTTTAGCACTGTAAAAAGTTTAGGAAGGTTTAAAGAGTGCTTGTAAGCATGCTGATCACTTTAAAGATATCCTAATAGTGATAATCAAATCTGATAGATGTGGAGTCTTACATGTGTGAGACCTAGATTAAAAAAAAAAAACAAAAACAAACATGATGAACAAGATAAAGGGTACCGAGAAACACGATTTTTCATTACTGAGGTATTAGGCTGAGATTCTATTCTATTCTATTCTATTCTATTCTATTCTATTCTATTCTATTCTATTCTATTCTATTCTATTCTATTCTATTCTATTCTATTCTATTCTATTCCATTCCATTCCATTCCACTCCATTCCACTCCATTCCACTCCATTCCACTCCATTCCATTCTAGACAGTGACTGTGGAAATGTTTGCAACGAATAGGAAAAAAGTGACCAAAGAGGGAAGCATACAGCTTTACCTGAATGACTTTCAGTCAGGTGTACAAATAAACAAGCAGTCTTGGACAAAATGTTCCATAGATCTATCTCCAGTTGTCTGAGATAACCATAGCTAGCACTTGTATGAATACATAATCACAGCTCTCACTTAAAGAGATATTTAAGGACTTCCTGTTGCCTTTCATGCATAGATGGCCCCACCACCTAGTTATATGGCTCCTTGATGGACCCTGCATATGGCTTTTATTAGAAATACAAATGACAAAAGAACTAATGAAATGGTCACACCTGGAGGAAAGTGTTCAGACTAATTTGGAAATCTCATTACTGCCAGATGGCTCATCTGGAAATACAGAAATCTGTTCAATGGAAGAAGGATTATTTCCTGTTCTAGCTCTTTTCTTTAAAGGTTTTTAGAAATAGTTTTGTCCCCATTTTTCTCTCAAATTACAAACCCAAGAACTATGTTGCACTACACTAACATACTTTATTGATATATTGAATGTGTTCTTGCATATAAAAAAGCAAAAGTAATAGAAAATAATAATTTAAATTAAATAAGTGTTCTTCTTTCTTTTTCTTTTCCACTTTCAAATTAACTGGAAGACTAATGAATATGTATAATTTCAGCAGTATTAGGAAGTAAGCCTGAAACAGTTCTATGTCTTTTCAAGGTTAGTTGATTGTATCTTGAAAAAATTATTTTTTTCACCTTTTGTTCTCATATTTACTCTAATGAAGAAATAGCAGAAGTGGTGACATTTAATAAAATGGGAATTATTAATTAGGCTTCACTTTACTCAAATTTATACAGTCAGAGATTCAGGCTGTGAATATCTTCTCATTGTTAAACTTTATCCTTGTTCATCAGCTTATATTCCTACACCTTATTTACTACAGCAATTTCAAACTCTTTTTTTGCTCATACTATCTTTCTCTCTCTGTCTTTTTTTTTCTTTTAGTGAGACTAACCATCAAAATAGAAGAAAAAAAGAGCTCCTCATACCTAACCTGAAGGAGAAGGAGGAGTTTTTATATTATCTTTATTTTCCAGAAAGGTAATCAGTTAAAATATTAATGAAAAATTAAAAAGTTGCCAATTAATCATGATTTCTGAGCTTATTGAAGCTTAGGAAATTTCCAGCTTACTAGAAGTTGAACATTGATTTAGTCAGAATTCATTAATAAAATAATTTTTGCAAATACAGAACCATTCCACTGCAAACATCTAAATATGAAATGCGAGTTCTTAGAGACTCAAAGGCATGGACTCACAATGAGTTGCTAAAACCCACTCTGGTCCCAAGGTCTGCAATTTTGTGATAGCTGTGCAGCTGTAAGAGCCATATAATCTAGGGCAGCACTGAATTATTTCATCCTGAGATCATACTTCATCTTCCTACAAAACTTGTTTCATTTCCTAAGTACTTCTCTGCTGACAGTAGCATTGTAGGTGAGAATATCATGAGCAATAACATTCTTACAGACAGGCAGCTCATCTGCAGGTGTGCTCTGCCACATGGCTGTGGGAAGTCAGTTTATCATCCTGTTGCTACTGAACTGCTTATCTGAGATGTGCACAAAGGGTTGAGCTAAACATTTTACAGGCACTGTCATTTGACATCCTGCATTTTGCAATCTTAATTCTTTCTCAAGGAGCTATTTTCCTGAAATTTAGTGTAGTGTTTTAATATGAAACAATATATTCGATACAGCAACACTCTGTTATTCTGTGAAAATTCAGATTAATGGCATTATACCTCTTTTTACCAAGGCATTGAACCAAAGCACCGTTGTTTCTATTGAGTCCCTCAAAATAACTTATTCTCAAAATTTTAAAAGAAAAATACAGCTTTTTTTTCCTATATTTTACAACTCAGGTGTAGTGGTGAAATTGCCTGAATTTATTTTATTACTGGATTTTGAAGATTTATTTTGTTCTTCTTCCCACTAAGTTAAAAAAAGACCTTTATTAAATCAATATTACACCACAGTAAATCTCTGAATTCAGAGATTTGAAAAGTGAATCAGAAAGGAATAATGCAGAGCACCTGTACTGCATTACTCTGAAAGCAAATCCCTCTCAATAATTGTGCAGTACTGATCATGGTCGTACGCTTCACAAATAATTTGAATTAAGAGGCTTTTTATGCTCCAGACAACACTAAGTATGAAAAACACAGGACAAAGGAAAATTACTTTCTCAAGTTTGTTCCAGTCCAGAATCTTATTTGTTAGAGTGGCACAGTAAATTCAAAAGCTTATATATAAAATACCCTTTTAGCATTTGTTAAAAATGATTTCTTAACTGAAGCATCATGAGCACACTACCGTCTCTACTAACCTTTACATTGCTGTGTTTCAAATCTGTATTTCTAAAAATCAGCATAGCAGACCAACCACACTTCCTCAACAAGCATACCAAGGACAGGCAAAGATCATGACATAGTGGGTGTGCATAAAGATTTAACTGCTTAATGCAACAAACTGACACATTTCCTAACAACAACGGGACTGACAAACGATTTTCAAAAATCATCAGAGTTTTAGGAGCAGTTGATGACAAGTAGGGCAGCAGAACCCACTCTGCACCTTCCCTACCTGGCAGCGTAGGCAGACCAAAGCTACAGTCAGAACCACGTCTCCAGCATCTGGTGAAACTTGCAAAAAGGAATAAAAAGAATAAAAATCCATTAGTTTAGAGGAAATGAATGCACAGCTTTTTACGTGTGTGTCTTTATTAGGTTGCCTTGGCATTGAGAGTGGGAACACAACTGAGAAACATCTTCTCTCTGTCAGTGATTCACCAGTCCTTACGACAACTCCAGCTATTATTGGTATCCGATACGGCTTTTGTAGAAGGCCACAGACGCATTGCCTGACATCCCTGAGCACAGCGGTGAAAAGGAGGTCTGCGAGTGTGGTTATTTGTCCAGAGTTATTGATTGTTCCTGCCTGAATGCTGGCTTTCTGTGGGTGATGGGGTTTAAGTTTTGCTGCAGGACATCTAGAACTTCTGCATAGATGTCTTTTAAACTTCAAATTAATGACCTCATTACTTGAAGGAAAAGTCAGAATCACTGTTAATCGGGCTGGTAATTTATGTAGCAGCACCTAGGTGGATTATTCTTTTCAATTTTTTTACAAAAATAAACATAAGAAATATGACTGCTTTGGGTGGATTCATAGCATCCAAACTGTCAATAAACATATTAATATTTCTCACTTCCTCTGAAAAAAGGACCTCGGGGTGCTGATGGGCAGCCGGCTGAACATGAGCCAGCAGCGTGCCCAGGTGATCAAGAAGGCCAACAGCATCCTGGCCTGGATCAGGAATAGTGTGGCCAGCAAGAGTAGGGAAGTGCTCATGCCCCTGTACTCGGCACTGGTGAGTCTGCATCTTGAATCCTATGTTCAGTTTTGGGTGTCATAGTACAAAAACGACACTGAGGTGCTCAAGTGGGTCCAGAGGAGGGTGACAAAGCTGGTGAGGGTTCTGGAGAGCATATCTTATGAGAAGTGGCTGTGGGAACTGGGGCTGCTTAGTCTGGAGAAGAGGAGGCTCAGGGGAGATCTTATTGCTCTCTACAACTACCTGAAAAAAGGTTGTAGCGAGGTGGGTGTTGGTCTCTTCTCTCAAGTAACTAGCAATAAGATGAGAGGAGATGGGCTCAGGTTGTGCCAGGGGAGATTTAGATTAGATATTAGAAAAAAATTTCTTTACTGAAAGGGTGGTGAGGCATTGGAACAGGCTGCCCAGGGAAGGGGTGGAGTCACCATTTCTGGAGGCATTCAAAAAGTGTGTAGACTTGGCACTTCAGGACTTAGTGGTCGTGGTAGTGTTGGGTTGATGGTTGGGCTTGATCTTAGAAGTCTTTTCCAGCTTTAATGATTCTGTGATTCTATGAAAAGTGGGTGCCACTATGTTGAAAGTACACTGTAATTATTATATAGACAGACCTTACCTAACCCTCACCACAGAATTATTTTGCTATTTTCAAGAAAGAAAAAGTAATAGGAAAACTTTTTTTAAAATAAGCAGATTAGAATGACTCTACTCAGCACTGGTGAGGCCACACCTGGAGTGTTATGCCCAGTTCTGAGCTCCACAGTGTAACAGAAACATGGACATACTGTAGAGAGTCTGACAAAGGGCCTCAAGGATGATGAAGGGATTGGAGCTTCTCTCCAGAAGATGAGGAAAGTCTGGGAAAGTTGGGACTGCACAGAGAAGCCCGGAGAAGACTCAGTGGGAAATCTCGTCAATATGTATAAATATTTGATAGGAGGGAATGAAGGTAAGGGAGCCAGAATCTTCTCAGTAGTTTCCAGTGAAAGGACAAGAGGCAATGGGCACAAATCAAAAAAACAGGAATTTCAGTCTGAACACAAGACAATACTTTTTTCCTGTGAGAGTGGTTGAACACTGGAAGTGGCTGCTCAGAGAGGTGATGGAGTCTCCATCGTTGGAGATATTAAAACTGACTGGACATGGCCCTGATTAACCTGCTGCAGGTGACCTTTCTTGAGCAACTAGCTGGACCACTCTGGGGTATCTGTGACTCAGCATCCCAAAAAATAAAGCCAGCATGATCTGGTCATTGCTAACACATATAGTCTTACAGGGTTACTAACAGATTAGTAACAAATCCTATGACTTTATTTCATGTACTCCAGCCTCCTTTTTGGAGAGTTTCCCCTGATGTATATAAAGTATAAGCAGACAGGTCATGGCTGTTTTAGGGTTTTGAAGACTCACGGGAACTGATCATTATTTTAGCCCCACGTTGGGATATCCAGGCTGCATTAAGGCATTTCTTGAAGGAAGACAATGCTATTCTGACCTCACTTTTGGCCTAATATGACTTGACTTTTACAGCTTTGTGACTATCCTCAGCTATCCCTCCCCTGAAGAAAAATAGTACAATGCAAAAGCTATTAGATAGATCCTTGGTTCCTAACAGTTTTGATATAAACTTAGCACTGTAGGTGGCTGATTGACTGCTAGTATGTCTCCCCATGCATCACAGTCAATTTTACTGGCTAAATCATTTCAAAAGATGGCTGTCAGTTGGTATTAAAATCCACCTGACACATTTGGAACAACAGACTGGCAAAAAGCTGACAGAAGATTAATTTGTGAGACTAATAGTGAGACTCTGGTTTGGGTTTTGAAAAAATATATAATCCTCTGTTGTTATAAATATTGGCACAGATATTACCTAAAGGAGAGAGGTGAAAGAAGAACACTACTTTCTGAAAAAGATATTTAAAAGGAAAAAAGGGAAAACACTGCATTCTGTTTATATCTGGCCTCCGTTAGACACAGCTCTTCTGAACACTCATTAATTCCAATAGCAAATGGCTGTGAAATACATGAAAAATCCCTTCTGCCAGGATACTTAAAAAACAACAACAGATGAATAGTGCTCTCTACACACTGAACTGCGTGAGCAATAATTTAACTGCCTCAGTTATTCATTTGTTGTTGCCTGTTTCTTGTCATGACTGGACTGCAAACTTTCTGGAGAAGGGTTAATTTATATGTCGTGCCTCAATATAATACTAACAATTCCTGGTGCTAGTCCAGACCTGATGTCTCTAGTTTACTACACTAACATAAATAATATTTGCCTAATTAATAATTACCTAGAGGAAAATCTTCCTCTTTCCTGTGCCAGCCAGAGAGATGCATCTAAATAGAAATAACGAAGAGAATAGGTCAGGAACAGAGTCACAGACAAGTACCAACTCAAACATGTGGTGTTGAAGCGACAATGAAAGCCAGAATTGAATGGACGAGTTTGATCTGAAATATCAGGGATTTCAAATTTCAAACTCAGGCGCATAACATATTTCTGAACATACTTCTTCCCCCCTCCTGCCCCTCAGTTACTCTGTTCCCATTCCAGATCAAAGGGAAAAAAGCAAAAGAAATACTCATGTAATTAACAGTAAATCCCTATCTCATTTTCCATCTCCAAGAAGACAAGTATTGCAAAATCAGAACTTTAAAGCAAGGCCACATTTTGCTAAGAGCTATTCTTTAACCTCACATTTAGGAGGCCTTCTTCTGCCTGCGTCCAAAACCACGTGGCGACTGAATCATCCCGCTTCCTTTTTTATCCACTAAGCACAAATAGAGCAGGATAGATTTCATTGCCCCCAGTATGCCCTCATAGCACTTCCAGTTTTGCATTAGGACTGTGATTATAATCAAATCTCATTCTTTGGGACTTCAGCTGATCAGCTTTAAGAGTCAGGGCCATAATTTGACTTGTAAATTCTCCTCTTCCCCTACACATACATCTTTTCTTTTGAAGCACTGGCAATTGACTGCAGCTGGCTATTGAGTGAGGGGTACCCATACTGAGGTGGCACAGTGCCTGAAGGTGCTTGACTGATGTGTCTGATTAGGCACTCAAAGTCATTCTGATAAAGCACAGTTTAGGATCAGGAAGGAATTAAAAAAAAAAAAAAAAGAAAGAAAGAAAAAACAAGCCACAAGACCTCCACAGGGGTTATTTATTCAAGGTTGATAAAATAGAATTTTTTGGCAGATGAAAATTTGTCAAGATGGACATTTACATAACTGATATGATGCCAAGGCAGTTGTGGCAAATGCTGGTTTAGGGATTTCTGGTTTAGTTTCGAACTCTTTTCCTGAAATTTTCCATTTTTTATGGAAACAGGTTGCATTTGAGCATTATTCGACCAGACTACCTTTCATAGATGACTATACTGTGCCTCATGAAATATGCCCGTACCTCAGCCTGATAAGGTACTGCGTTATGAACCTTGCTGGTGCTCTGAAATGCTGAACTGCTCTGGGCCCAGAGTTAAGGTCTCTCTTTTCAACAGCAGTTGAGTCATGGACTGACTGACCACATAAACAAAATACTTTTCAATAATCTGATATATAACAGAGAGTGAGTGGTAATGTATATTTCACACGGCTTGTCACGTTTCCAATGATGTGATCTCAGAAATAGTTATGCAACAACTGTCAAGTTTTCTGAGACTGGAGATAACAGCTCTTCCACGTCAGTTGCTTTATTCAGCTACACTAGTATCTTTGTTGAGGAAATCTTTTTCATTCCTTTGTCCAACTTGGAATTCCCAAAGAGAGGTTCCTGTTTTGAAAATCTCAAACATCATTCGTCTCTCTTTGCTTCCATTAGCACTCCATCAAAGTTTACTAGAAAATCTACAGAACTGGCTACCTTCTTTCACTGGAGAAAGATCAAAAAAAGTGAGATAGAGGAGAATATGAATTTCTTGTAATTGTTAGGCTTCCACAAGTGTTGATACATAGAAAAGAGGTGCTAAAACAGAGATCTCTAAATCACAGGCTTCTGCTGTAAGTTTTCACCTTTTTTTTTTCACTTCGATAACTAATCTGAGTCTTTATCTGTGCAAATGAAAACTAAGGGAAGGGAAGCCAATTGTATTTAACGAAGGAACTTGATTTGAAAAAGAAAGAAACTTCTGGGCTTCCTACAGGCAAATTGAGAGCATGCAGAAAGGGCAGTGAGGATTTTGGATCCTGTTGATAATTAGGAAGTAAAAAATGGATGCTGAAACTGGAGCAGTACTTGAAGCTAAAACAAAGAAGTCAGGTCACAGTAAAGGAAAAATTCTATAGAAATGCTTGGAGACAGAGCAGGTGAAGCAGTACCATGGCTTCATGGAGGAGCTCCATGAACAGTAGAAATGTATAAAAAACTGATACATGCCTTGTTGTTTTGTTCAGGGTGGAGCCTGATCCTGTATATTTTTATCCCAGTAAGGTGTCTAGATCTCTCTGAAGACCTGGTTGTCTGCCAGCCTTACTTAGCCCATAGATCTTGTGCAAAACCAGAAGAGATTCTCTACTAGATTAAAGCACACACAAAATAAAAATCTTTCAGGAACAGAAATGGGCACATCCTCACCAAATATAACGTTTGGCACATTTGTCCTTTTCTTATCTCCATATAAAGAACTCAAATGGAATCTGTGGAAGGCAAACGTGAGCAGCTGTTCTCAGATTAGACAATACAGAAAATTACTCCAAATAATTAGGCTGAAAGAGCATTGTTGGTGATTCATGAGAACACCAATAGAAATCAAACTATATAGGTCTCTTCCACTGGAAGAAAGTTCCTCTACTGACTACAAGATTCACACAAGTTTATAAAAATATTGGCAGTCAGTGGAATGCAAAACACTGGGAAGTTTAAATAAGGTAAAGAAAATACAATATGATTTCTAATAAAAGCAGGCTTATTCAGGCTCTTATTAACTTTCTTCCCCTGGGATTTTTTACTGATGTAGATGGTGTTGTTAGAGCACTTTTATTGTGCTAGCAAAGTTGACAACTATATGTGATGTAAATATCAGAAATTTAAAATAGCTGTTCTCTCCTGAATGGTAATTATATCACAATATGTCTTCTAATCCATAGTTATGCTTTTTTTTTAATAGGAATAGTTGCATCTGCTTAGCTATCTAAAAGCTATTATGTTAATTTTCTTTGCATTATTTCATTTTCTTAATATTAATATCTGTCTGCTATACTTTTAGTTTAGGTGAACTCCAAATCTCAATGAAAACTTAAAGTCATTGCTTATATACATGACAGGCAATTCCGTCAAGAGTCTCCACTGAGCACTGTACAGACGTTGCAACCATCAGCTGACACAGGATGACTACACTATGTGTTTGCCAATGATACTGATTCAATAAGAATGATTTCAAAGCTTTGCAAGCTTGTCCTTCATAATGATTGTCTATGTCAGCTGAATGTAACATCTCCTTTTGTAAATTCCTATCAGATTCTGACCGCTTCTGCTACAACATGCAAACTGGGGGCAATGTCTTGAAATTTTCTGCTGTAAATGTCAGATTACAAAATGTTTAACGTTGAAAGGAGACGGCTGAGAGGGGATCTTAT
>NW_009716297.1:0-2682 GCF_000703405.1 Apaloderma vittatum
TTTCCCCTGTCTTCTAAACCAAGACAATGGGAACCCCAAAAGCAGAGCCTATTGGGATACATGCTCAGCCTCATTCTTGCCTGGACCTGGGCACATGAAGCTGTGACAGTCTCACCTGTATCAGGCCTCTAGATCTGACAGCTCCTAACAGTCCTTGTACATGTGGTGGAGTTTGCAGAAAATTAACTTGACAAAAATCAGGGGAAAGAAATAAAACTGTAAAATTACATCTGTGAAAATCTAACTTCAGGTGCATGAGAACTTTTCCACTGTCTTCAGTATGCCATGAAATCCCCTAATACTTGTTTTCCATCACTTTTTGCTCTTAGTTTTAGGTAAATTCTCCCTGATTTTTTCCAACTAATGATAAATCCAAGAGGCAGCAGGCCTGGATTTGTTATGTGTGGAAGGTGCAAGCTCAGGGAATCTGCTGACCCTCTTTGTGAAGTGAGGTTGGTTTGCTATGACCTGTTAGTAGCAGTAGTCAATGGTGACTCTGCTCCCCCACTTTTGCACGGAAATTTGCCATTAACATGCTCAAATGCAGACTAATCCAGAATATTTTGTTCTGAACACTCTTGTCTGTTCTGATCCACATCTAAAGACTTGTGAAGCGGCTAATGTTTAAGCGGCTATTTTACACACTGCAAACAGCAGTTCTTTGTAGTGTCAATATAGTGTTGTGCATCTGAGCAAAGACAGGCTCCTACTTCTACTCATTTCTAGCTAATCAATGGAATTTCTGTATTTATCAGAATACTGCACTATTTTTTTACATATTACATAACAGCATTTCAGAGAGCTGAAGGAATTTAGCTGGCCAACAGCACAACTAAGTAGTTACATAAATTGAGCAAAAAGATATCCATCTTCCTTGCAGCAAACATAGCTTTCAATGCATTTTCCATGGGAATGTTAGTACCAAATGGACTCTGTGCCTTGCTAAGTCTTTACATTTCATTTGAAAAGAAAAAAAAAAAAAAAAAAGAAGCTTAAGTGTTTCTGGCTCCAGTGCTGGAACTGCCAGTTCTCTTTTAATGATTTCACCACTTCATTTGATACAATTTGTCTACCTGGAAGGAATATATAATTGTCTTCTCACAACTGAAAACCCCAAACAAAATAATCGTCATCAGGCTCAACACAGTTTAATCACCTTTCTGATCCTGACTTATCAACTGGTCCTCAAGTTACTTTACTACTCTCATTTATTTTGTAAACTGTGCTTCCTTTGCAAAGCTAAATACTTGTGACTTAAAAAGACATATGCAAGTGAGATCAACAGAGAAAAGAGGGAAGCAGAGATGTAACTTCTTTGTTAAATGGGAAAATAAGGAATATCCTTTGCAAATAATCAACTCCTTTGCTAGTACCACAGAAATCTAATGAGAAAATAAGCCTGTTCACTTGTGTGCTCCTACGTACTTAAAATCTGGAACAATGCCCTCAGACACACTCTGAAAGACAAACTCAGGACATGAGAAGGAAATGTAACCTGTATCTAAGTCTCTGCATCCATGAGAAACTGACTCTTTCTCATGTTCAAGAATAATTAAAATACTCTGGGTTTACAACACCTTTGCCAAGTTTTGGTGTTCCCTGTACAGTATATAACAAGGCTGCATGTTGCTACTGCATACCCTCATGAAAAGACAGAAATACAGAAGAGGAAGACTGTGGTATCTAGAAGTCTCTGTTTGATTCAAAGCTATATGTCAATCATTGCCCTTCATCCGATAATCCACGGTTAGTTGGCTGGATGTAGTATGTTGTTGTTTTTCTTACGAAGAACACCAAACAGAGAAGCAACCAGGAATAGGACTGCACTGTAACACAGGACTTTTTAGTAGTGAGTTACATCCAAGGAAATGTCCATGGGAATAAGGATTTGAAGGCCCATACAATATGGGCATTTTTAGGCACACGATATTGCACTTGGATGAGTTTGGTTTTTGCTACCGCAAGGAGATATTATTTTTAAATAGCTGTAACTGGTAAATAAATATATGCATTAGCCTGGGCTCATTTGGAACTGGGTTTCTCCTCAACTTCAGTGACAGCCATACACAATTAGTCTAGAGCCTGCCATCACTCTGTTTTTTTTAAATCTGAAGATCTGATTTTGTTAATAAATAATTTTCAGTATTCCTTACTTGAAGCCTGATAGATTAATGCTCTCTTAACTAAATTACATGTTTGAGCCATTTGATGACAGTCTATCTCAATAGCTTTCTGACTTCTATTTCTCAAGCTGGAACTCAGTGATTACACAGACAGGCAATGGCTGCAAACTCTCTAAGAGTAAACATCCTTCATCAGGGGTATTGTTACAGCAGTTACTGTGCCAGTATGGTGATAGGCTGCTATGCTGGCCATCTTTTATTTATTAACACATGCATAGAGAGAGAAAAAAAAGGAAAAAAAAAAGAGATAATAGAACACAGGCAAGATGTTGATATTCTGACTTTAAAAGACAAGATCAACTTTTGTTGCTTTTTTTTGTTTTAAATGAACTACAGTATTTTTATATTTTTTCTTACAAAGGAGAAAACTGACTGGTTATCTGCTGACAACAGGATCAGAGATTCATTTAGAAATGAGAACCCAGCCCGGCAATCTTTCTGCATGTAAGCAAACCCTTCCTATGCTCACAGCCTGACTGACATTTGGATTATCTACACG
>NW_009716297.1:2713-7241 GCF_000703405.1 Apaloderma vittatum
TTAAGAGTTGCAGGACTGAGTCCTGAACTGCTGAATTTAAGATGCAGTCAGGCTGTCCAACAGCAATGCACCTTTGACAAGCATTTCCCCCATCATTTTTTGTTTCTTACATTATTGTAAACAATCAAAATTACAGTACAGTCACCAGGTGTTTTTTCTTTGCTATATTCATTTTAAATTCATAGACTATTTATTAAGTGGTTGACTCACATATTCAGTATCGGGTTACGTGACTTGTCAACCTGCGTGTGCGATACTGTTCCTATTATCTCTAGATGAACAATAAAATAAAACATTCATAATATCTGCATAAAATGTGAAGAGTATCTGTTTCTGTCTAAGCACTTGTGAATGCTGTCAAAACACATGTTCTAGTGGAGAAAACATGACAGCAGTATCCCAATCAAAGGACAGACTTGCTCAATGGTTTATTTTAACCACATAGCTTAGCTTAGTTTCATTAAACTGTATCTTATGCAAACTGTAGCTCCTCATCCAGTGGCTTACGTTCTCTGCAATTTTCATACAAGACTTTGAGTTTCTTTACTTACATGTGTCACAGCAGGTATTGCCCACTTTTGAAATTCTGCCCTAAAAGAAAAAAAAAAAATAAAAATTCTATTTTGGCACAAGTAATACATGTTTGTCCTGCTGGAAGAATACAAAGGGGTGTTTAAAACAGTGTTAGGCAAGAAAAACGTATTATTATATTGTACAAAAATATAAATCTACTTTAGTAATCATCTCTTTATCCATTTTAAGATTTTGAACTTGTGATTGTATTTATTGATAGCTGATCATATAATTGACAATATTAGCAAGTTCAAGACCTGAAAATATTGCCTTTATCTTGTATTAGGATCTTTCTACAGTAAAGATATTGAATACAAATAAATTTCTGGGAGCCAGATAGAACCAATAGCATTCAAGTCTTACATCTGCTTAAGTTAAACTGTCCCTCTTGATGTTTTTGGTAATATAGACAAAAGGACACCTACCCCGTAACAGCTGAAAATGCACAGGCAAATCATCATAAAATATCACATCTGCCAAATAAGTTTTAACAGCCATAAGTTTTATTTTTCCTGTTTCACCACTACCATGTAGAAAATAATGTATGGTAGAAAGTGAAAACTTACAGTAAAAGGAAAAATGAAGAAACATTTGCACTGCACAGTGATGCCATTGTTGCAATAAACATCTCAACTTACATGCAAAAGTTTGGAGGCTTTTTTAACTAAAACACCTAAATTTTCCAGCTGGAGATAAAAAACAGTAATTTGAGAGCTGAAATAGTTAAGATCTTTTGGATGTGAGGAGAATAAATGCAGTTTGGGAAGTTCTGGTTAAAAAGTAAACTATGCTTCATTGATTTTCAAAGAAGACATTCAGAGTATGATAATAACCCCAAGTCTGTGACATAATCTAGTATTTTTCTAAATCTTTGTATTACAAAACTGTGTGTAAACTATAGTGATTTCACAAAGTGATAAGTGTGCTGTAGAAGCTTTATTCTTCTTGCACTGTACATATTAAATCCTCCATTTGCTTGATGTGTACGTCCAGACACATCTGGGTGCAAGTTTTGTTAAAGGTTTCCTGCTCTGTCTTGCACAAGAAAATGGGAACAGGTGGATATAAACACCTGCGTGACAACCCTAGATGAGCAAAAGCAGGACCCCATGTGCTTCATCTTAGCCTCCTCTCTGCTCCCAAATGCACGGCTAACCTCAAATCATAGGAAAGTGGGATTTTTATTATACCATTATAACAAACAACTCTAAGTGCAACGTTTGAGTTCTTCATGCAGCATTGCGAAAATTCCTTTCCCTAGCCTCACGTCAGGGAAGAGAAAAAAATGTCTTAGCCTTTAAATGCATGTTCATATAAAAAAGTCCCCATGTGTTGCCTGATCTAGTTGAGAGGTGGCATCTCTGGCAACAAGGAGGCTGGATTAAAATGATCTCTAAGGTCCCTTCCAGCCTAGGCCATTCTATGATTCTATGGAAAGGGGGGGCAATCTGACTGGTTTTTTCAGTTTGAGTAATTACCCACACAGTTTTGCTCTGGACATTAAACTGAAAACATTGTTAGAACAACCATTTTCTTCTCTTTGCTGCTTCATATGCAACAGCATTGATGCAAGCTCAGCATCTCCCCTACAGTATAATCCCACATGAAACCAGCATGCATTTTAAAAATAAAAAAACATCTTTTGGAATTTCACATAAAGTTCAAATTCATTTTAGACAAGCTGCTGGGAGACACTTCGTGTTTCCCACCCTAATACACATAAGATACCTTATATGTAGAACCATAAAATTGAGAGTCTATAAGGAAACCTGGAAACAGGACTCATTTCACTACTTACTCCTTCAGCCAAGCATCTTCTGGAATCAAATGGAGGACAGCTGGTGATTCTCCTTTCCCAGATAAATTCCCCTTTCTCATTTACCTTACAGGAGTGACTATCACAGCCATCCTGAAGTGATTCGTTTGGCTGTAAAGATTTAAGGGCTGTTAGCTTTACATAGAAACAACATGGGACAGTAAGTTTTCAGGATACTACACAATCTGACTATTCCTTTACTGATATTTCAGCTAATGCACCATGGTGGTGCAGTTTATAAAACATGGAAATCTTTAGTGACCAGAAGTCATTGTCTTCTGAATATAGCCCAGTGAAGATTGCCAAAGCCTGACTTTTTCCAGCTCCTAATAGTGAAGAAATTTCCATTAACTTAAGAGAAACTTGTCTAAGTGAGAAATTTGGTACTTTGGCCTATGAATTGTCTTTTGAAGAGACATATATACAATTATTTAACTTTTGGATGTGGTGAGAGCTTCTTTAAAAAAAACCACATAAACCCACACCTCCACATAAAATCACGGAATTATTTAGGTTGGAAAAAACCTTTAAGATTGTCAAGTTCAACCATTAACATAGCAACGCAAAGTCCACCGCTAAACCATGTCCCTAAGCACCGCATCGATATGTCTTTTAAATACATCCAGGAATGGTGACTCAACCACTTCCCTGGGGAGCCGGTTGCAGTGCTTGACAGCACTTTGGTGAGGAAATTTTTCCTAATATGCCATCTAAACATCCCTTGGCACAACCTGAGGATATTTTCTCCCTTTCTATTGGGAGGAGAGATTGATCTCCCTTGCTACAACCTCCTTTCAGTTGCAGAACGTGATAAAGTCTCCCTTCAGCCTCCTTTACTGCAGGCTAAACAGTCCCAGTTCCCTTAGTTGTTCCTCATAAGACTTCTTCTCTAGACCCTTCGCCAGCTTTGTTGCTCCTTCCATGCTCTCTCTATCTAAAATTTATCTCAGGAATGGAATAAAAGAAAGCTCAATAAATTATTACGCTGAAGAAATTTTTCAAAAATCATATTTTGAACTTAATTTATACATTTCTCATTTAAAATGAGGTTTTTAATTTCCTCTAAGTAGTTTTTTGAGCTCATATCCCAGTTAAAGTTCCTTGGTAATATTCATGCTTGCAGATGCATGTAGAATATTCCTCTAGACTTTCACACTGTGGTATGAAATCTCCTTTTTTTTTCCCACTTGCAAATAAGAACCAAGAAAATGAATATAAAAGAAAAAGCACTAATAATCCCATGCTGCCTAACAAAAAACAAGGAAAAACACTTTCCTTGTGTTCACCAGACGTCTGTGCTACATTAACATTTACTCATAAAGAAGAGTGCTTAAAACTTACCTGAAGGTATTTCAACCTTCCATCTCTCAGCCTGATAGCACATGAAGTTGGCACACATTTTCCACAGCAAGAGCCAGGGATGTCCTGCCTTCTATAATTCTAGAAGGTAAAGGAAAATTTTCTGGGTTTAATTTGGTTTAAGCATGCTTCCTAGATGTATTCGTAGAGGGTTTTTTTTTAAAAAAAAAAAAGATGAAAATAAGTGGACAAAGTGATAGCCAGCAAAACACTTTTTTAAACAGTAGGACTAGATTAGCTTAATGTAGTTAGTTACAAACTTTATTTTTTAACAAAGGCTAGCATTAATCCTTGTACTGATTTATTACACAATAGGAAGAGAAGTTTATTTCCAAGTGCAAAGCCTCCTGCTTCCACTAAATTCAATATTCTTTGACCATAATAGTTGAAAAGTCAGGTCCACTAAACAACACAATAGCAGCAGAGAGTAAGAGGCTTATTAAAATGTTTTAAGTGACATACAGTTCCTATCTGTGGTGTGCAGGAGCTTCACTGTAAAGCTAATGAATAGTACACAGTGCAACTTAGAAAAAACAGCGTGAAGTGCTTAAACTAGAAAAAAAAAGGCAAGATAACCAGTAAGCACTGGACAGGGAAAACAGAGAATAAGGCCAAGATGAAAAAAATTGGCCTATGGAAGGAAAAATAAAATGTCCTGATAAAACAAGAAAATATAAAGAGCATCAGAGAGAATGTGCCATAATAAAAAGAAAAAAAGAGAGAGGTGGGCAGGAAGAAAGGGAAAGGGGAGGGAAGGCGGAATAACAGAGCCCACCAACC